>NW_026596143.1:7409139-7445329 GCF_907164565.1 Psammomys obesus | reverse complement strand
AGGAAGGAAGGAAGGAAGGAAGGAAGGAAGGAAGGAAGGAAGGAAGGGAGGAAAAAATGGACAGAGGAGGGAAAGTATAGAGGAAGTCAGTCCCCACATTTTGGGGGGCTCACTCAACTAAAAAATTACAGAGCACATAGTTAAAATGTAAGGACTGTGACGAGAACATGGGCATGTTCAACTTGCCCAGGGTTAGGAAATTTCATGGCACAGAACACTTCTAAGGCGCATTATATAATACTTTGCTCCTGAATGTGCCTGCTCTCTTAGTAGTTAAAAATACCACCTACAACCAAATGGCCCTCAGAAGAAAATATGTCATAATGATACTAATCAATGTTTTTACAGTTTTCAAATGGCTTGAGCTCTCGCTAGATTGATATGATATAAAAGAGACAGTATGAATATAGTGAAAATATTTTTTTATAATTAAAGAACCTGAAGAACAAAGGAGCAGAGGTTGCCAAGAATCCTGCAATGACTAAGCAAGATCAGGCCTCTAAGGCTCCCAAGAGGGATTCTCACTTTTGCTCTCATCTTTAAAATGGGTCAGAAAATGGATGGAAGCAGACATGCCCCACAACTTAGGATTTATTAAGCTGCCACCATCTTCTGTCAAATCTAGGAAAAATGGGTGTTCAAAGTCCTTGCTTATTGCTCCACATCGGCGCTGTGGGGACAATGTCTTGTTTAGAGGAGACAGCTGCTTTGACTGAGGTTCTATTGTGTGGCCCAGAGAGGATCAGACATTCATCATGGGCTGTTACTTATTTATCATCTCTCAGACATTGCCCTCAGCAGCACAAACATGAGAGGGCAAACTTCCTTTCCCCAGGGAAGGACAAGCCAGATCAGTCAATGATTAAAATCCACCTGAATGGCTGACATTTCTGCCTCCATGAAAAGCTGCAGGAGGGCAACCGAGGTCATTCTTAAGAAGTCAAACCAAAGTTTTTTTTTCTGTACATGAAGAGTGATGATCAAATGGGAGGGCTTGAGACTCAGAGAACGGGAACGGAATGGCTGGGAAAAGGAGCCAGGGACAGAGTCCACAAAAAAGCATGGCTGAATGTACCATGTCATTCATAGCAGGTAGGAGAGAGAGACCCTGATGGGTGTACTAGGACAGGAGTCACAGTTCTTAACTCCAGGGCTTTCTCTTTGGAGGTGAAAATTTTGGAGAATTTGCTGTTGACTCACCTAAAAAAAAGCCAAAGAATGATGAAGGACGGGAAGACTGCCACTGAACTTGAGATATTACAATAAACAGTCTCGACATCCATGACACGATGATGTTATCCACTCATTTCCACTCTATCCAGAAAAAGAGAAGGACATTCATTTGGAGGCAAATGAATATTCAGAGAGACTAAAAATAGGCATAGATTTAAAAAATAAAAAAGGTTTTGTTATACATCAGCAGATTTCCAGGGACTAAAGTGCCATTTACCCTAAAGGATGGTTACATTTTCCCTGACCGAGCTTTGACTGGCCCAGTCCTAACAGCTTTAATGCTGGACATGGGGAAAGTGGACGGTTAAGTGGCAATGTGTATAGAAGTCACACCCGTGCGTCAGAACCGTTGTCCATTTTTATCAGCTCCCACAGATGTGGAGCCAAATGTCTTGCCAGATGTTGACTATGGGTTGTCACCATACTAATTACACTTCCACTGACTTCCAAGTGCTGATGAGAGGTCGCTCTAAGTTCATTTAAAGTTATGTCTCTATATGTATATGTTTGTATATATGTATATGCTTTCTCATATATATATTGTTTTCCATACGTATTAAGAAAAAATGTTTTCCCATGCTTATTGAGAAAAATTCCAAATAGAGGTTTGAGAGATGGCTTAGACATTAAGAGGATCTAATGATTTTGCAGACGACCAGACAATACCCACATGGAATGGCCCAAACCAATCAGCTATCAAGGGATCCAATACCTTCTTCTGGTTTTTGTGGGCAACTGTACTCATGTATACATATCCAATGCAGACAGATGTGTGCACACATAAATAAAAATAAATCTTACCAATATCACCACAATTTCCTAGAGGAACATTGACAATTAATTTGTTAAAGCATGTTCCCTTCCGTTATGCTTTTCCCAGAGGAATACAGATGATTGACTTTTTTTTAAAAGCATGTTTGCTTTGGTTGTAGTTTTATTTTTCTTTCTAAGCCTTCTTGCCTTGTCTGAAATTTTAAGTATTTTTAGCATTCTTTTAGACAAAGAGAAGTAAAATACCAAAGTTCATAAAAGGTTCCAATGGAATAGAAACGAAAAAAGGAAATTATTTGGAAGTATTACTTTCAAATAAAGTTGGCCTTCAACAACTTTCATCTATAATTTGCAGTGGAGTGGGCCATGGGGAAGAGGATGAAAAACAAACTAAATACAAAGGTGCCATTTAGCTACAGAGGAGCACTGTGGAGAAATACCAAGCTCCAGAATCCAAGTGCAGACAGGGGAAAGTGCAAAACAGGGCAACTAAGAGCCAGCATAAGCAAGAAAGTTGTCTGCCAGCCACCATGTGTCCTGATTTTAGGATATGTGAAATTCTGTTTGTATTCCCCAAAGGGTCTTTTGTTTTTCCACCCCTTTCTTCCTTATATTTCACTGTTAGAACATGTTTGTTGTCCCAAATGTGGCCTTCTTGTTTATGTTGATTTATAGAAATCTGTTTCATATTATTTTCTCTGTTGGATTTTGGTGTGTAAATTCTGAGAATGTTTTATCTTTATACGACAGTAAAATTTGTTTTTGTTTGTTTGTTTTTGTTTGACTGATTGAAAGCTTTGGCTGTAGTGGCTAAGTTTCTGTAGAATGTGGCTTTTGCTGTTGGCCACAGAGTGTGTGAACTTTGACACAGAACATGGGTTAATGGGATCTTATTAGGGGGTCGGTTCTACCCTAAAGATCTTTCTTGGCTGAGAGCTGTGTGGAGGACATAGCATCAGACAGCAGAAATGCAGAGAATTATAAGTATGGGAGATGATCTTTTAAATCTATATTGTGATATCCAGCTGGGTGGAGTTTAATGCTTTCTGGTGTAGTGATTTTGATCTAGCTCATACTTTGACTTTGAAACCATGGTGAAGAGAAGAGGTGCCAAAGCCTGGAGATAAAGGAAATGATACCCCTGGCTTCTTGAGAGGAACAATTTCAGCAAATAGATTATGGAACAGTGAGCAAGACAAGAAGATTCTTCTTTTATTGCTTTATTGTGATACTATTTGTAAGCTACCCAATTCATTCTTTTAAAGTGCGTGCTTTGGCGGCCTCCAGTTTATAGATATGTGTGCTGGATCCCTTCAGTGCATTCTACAGCATTTCTAACATCTCAAGCAGAGAGCTGGCACCATCTCCCAGGGGCCACAGCCCCAAAAGACCACAACTTTCTGTCTTTCTAAATTTACCTATTGGGGCATTTTATAAAAAAGGAAGTTGAGGATTGTTAATGATGATTTTCTATGTAAGAACAAATCTTTCTAAATAAAGTGGCTTTCCACACACATTGACTTCTTTGTTGCTCCAATTACAATAATTTTTATTTAAAATATTATTTATGATAAGGTTCTGTGTTATAAAAACATGTAAGGAAGGGTATCTTCTTTGTGGGAAATAAAACACTCTAGAAAAACAAAAACTTTGTTAACATATAAAATGCCAAATTAGAAGATTAGTATCAAATATCTAAGGCTATCAACAATGCTTACAGCAGCATAGTCATTAGAGAAAAAAAAATGACTGCAACATTTCTTTTTACTATTAATTACACTTTATTCATTTTGTATTCCCCCATTAGCCTCTCCCTCCTCCCCTCCCGATTCCACTCTCCCTCCCCCTTCCTCATGCATGCCCCTCCCCAAGTCCACTGATAGGGGAGGTCCTCCTCTCCTTCCTTCTGATCTTAGTCTATCAGATCACCTCAGGAGTGGCTGCATTGTCATCTTCTGTGGCCTGGTAAGGCTGCTCCCCCCTCAGGGGGAGATGATCAAAGAGCAGGCCAATCAGATTATGTCAGAGGCAGTCCCTCTTCCCTTTACTATGTAACCCACTTGGACACTGAACTATCATGTGCTACATCTGTGCAGGAGTTCTAGGTTATCTCCATGAATAGTCCTTGGTTGGAGTATGAGTCTCTGGGAAGTTCCCTGTGTTCAAGTTTTCTGGTTCTGTTGCTCTCCTTGTGTGGTTCCCATCCTCTCCAGCTCTTACTATTTCCCACTTCTTACATAAGACTGCAACATTTTTAAAAAGAGTTTCATCTAATAAAATAGGACTTTACAACTCCAATTGACACACAGACATACACACAAAACTGATAAAAAGGGGCAACCAACCTGCAAAGAAGAAAATGTCTTATTTTACCATAAAGAATATGTGAGAAATCACTCCTAACCTAACCATTGACAGAGGAAAAATATGCTTAGCATGATGCAGCACTGCTCCAAAATCCATAGAATTAAAAGCAACTATAAATGATATCCTTAGAAGTCATAGAAAAATGGAGACTTCAGAAAGTGTGGTTCCCATTCCTCACTTCAGGAA
Source organism: Psammomys obesus (assembly GCF_907164565.1). Taxonomy (NCBI): domain Eukaryota; kingdom Metazoa; phylum Chordata; class Mammalia; order Rodentia; family Muridae; genus Psammomys; species Psammomys obesus. Next base: position 7,440,772 of record NW_026596143.1, on the reverse strand, counting down.
TAACTCATTCTATTCAAGCTTCATGTCACATTTCCTTCTGTACGGTTACCCAAATCATGTCAAGATTTTATCTCAAGACTGACACAGGTCTTAAAATATGCATATGCAATCATTTGCTTACCTTCCTCCCCAAACCCCCAGGAGGGATAGATCCCTGAGCATGGATTGGTTGGCAATAGGCAAGTTATAAAAGCCTGCCATTGAATAAAGAGTGCAAACAGTGTGAGCCAGCAGGGTTTCCGCACTAATGTGTCATCTTATCAGTTGCTTGCATTACAAAGGAGATCCCCTGAAAGTCATACACTTGGTGAGCACTGCGTGGCATGGAAACTATCCAGATGAACTCAGATTAAAATACAATCAAATAATGCATGTATGCAATGATGCTGATCACATAGAGAGAGTGAAGAGATGGAGTAGTAAAAATATAGAAGGAGAGAGAGACAGAGAAAGAGAGAGAGAGCAATTTTGTGGTTAATGCTAACATTTTGGGAAGGTTAAACCATAAGTATGAATTTAAACAATTTTGGAAATGCTTTTTATTATATTAAAAGTTTTTGTTTGTACTATAAATTTCTTTCTCCACGCCCTTTCCTTCCTCCTTAGTCTTAATCTTATATTAATCTTACTTTGCCCTTTTATAACTGTTATCAGTCTTCAGTTATTAAGTTTTTATATCCACTCTAACTGTACATGAAGTATTGTTACTTTTTAAAATAACTTTCTCCATCTTTTGAGCTGAATTTTTTATTCTTCATGAAACTACCATTTTTTGTTCTTCTTTTGTACTTTTGTTTAAATTTGTTTTTCATGTGTCTATGATTCGACCCATGAGAGTATTGCCATCAATTCTTTTGACAAAACTTGCGGGTTCTTTATCAGATGACTGAAAACCATTATCTGGTAGTTTCCTCCAGACAGCCCTTAAAACAGCTTTAGTTGTCTCTGGAGTAAGCTCATTTCAGTGGCCTTGACATGTGCACAGTGTCTTAGTTGGTTATAGCACCATTGGTTTACTCTTTTCTCGTGTTCCAAATGTGTTGTCCCAAATGTGGCATTCTTGTTTACGTTGATTTATAGAAATTTGTTTCATATTATTTGCTCTGTTGGATTTTGGTGTGTAAACTCTGAGAATGTTTTATCTTTATACTACAGTAAAATTACTAGAGTATGTCATAGAGTTTAAAAAAATTCAAAGTCAGTTATTACAAAGACACCATGAACTCTGTCGCTATGAATATGCAGGCCTTTTACTTCAAGAGGACTTTATTTTGATTGTGTTGTCCCCCACAACTGAATTGTACTGAAATATATATATATATATGTATGTATATGTTAAAACTCAACTACTAAAATTTTAGAATTGTATTTTAAAAGAATTTTTACTTTTGAGAATTTCATATGTGTATACCATGAAATGTGGTTATATCTACTCCCATTTCCCTCCAACTATCCCTAAATTCCTCCAATATTTCCCATAGCATCTTTCCCTCCTGTTGTTATTTTTTGATATATAATTCACTAAGTCCAGTTAGTGGCATGAATATGTTCATGGGTGTGGGACCATCCACTGAGGCATGGGGATCCTATCAGTGGCCAAATTCTCAAAAAATAGGGATTCATTCTCAATGAGAGTTATCAGCTTCCAATAGTGTTTTAGAAAGAAGGGGTAGGGCCTAGCGATCATTGACCCCATCTATGCTGGAATTTTAGCTAGTTTGATATTGTGTAGGTACTCACAGAGGCTGTGAGTTCATGAGTGTGATGCTTATGCCTCGTCTGGAAGACAACATTTCACAGCACTCCTCCAAATCCAATGGCTCTTACATCCTAACCATCTCCTTTTTCAAGAGGTTCCTTGAATCTTGTAGGGGTATCAGCTGTCACAGGTTTACGGATGAACATTCGGTCTCTTATTCTCAGTACTTAGACCAGTTACGTGTCTCTCTGTTGACTGCATAAAAGAAGCAGCTTTGAACAAGGCCGAGGGAAGATGAGGTCTATAGATATAAATATAATTATTTAGAAGACAGTTTGATGATTTGACCACTTAGCAAAATAAAAACATCAGTTTCTCCCCCAGCGTCTATGAGTTCTTCAGCCACAGGCTTTTTGACCAGGACTACAGTACAAGACATGAAATTTCTTCCTTTTGAGAATGTTTCAAATCTACCCAATAAATGGTTAGTTGCCCCCATAACAGTCAAGCCACTACAATACAAGTAGACGTATCTGGCATGCTAATATTGAAACGAAAGGTAAGACCACTCATTCTTTTTTTATTTTTATTTTTTTATTTTTAATTTTTATTAATTACACTTTATTCACTTTGTATCCCCCATAAACCCCTCCCTCCTCCTCTTCTAGTCCCACCCTCCCTCCCCCTTCTCCACGCATGCCCCTCTCCAAGTCCACTGATAGGAGAGGTCTTCCTCTCCTTCCTTCTGATCCTAATCTCTCAGGTCTCATCAGGAGTGGCTGCATTGTCTTCCTCTGTGCCCTGGTAAGCCTGCTCCCTCCTCAGGGGGAGGTGATCAAAGAGCAGGCCAATCAATTCATGTCAGAGACAGTCCCTGTTCTCATTACTAAGAACCCACTTGGACACTGAGCTGCTATGGGCTATACCTGTGCAGGGGTTCTAAGTCATTTCCATGAATGGTTCTTGGTTGAAGTAGCAGTCTCAAAAAAGACCCCTGTGCCCAGATCTTTTGGTTCTGTTGCTCTTCTTGTGGAGCTCCTGTCCTCTTCAGGACTTATTATTTCCTAATTCTTTCATAAAATCCCCTGCACTCTACCCAAAAGTTGGCCATAAAAGGACAAGAGCCTCCCACAGAGGGCCTCTGAAAGGAGGCTCTACCCTGTAGGGTATCAAAGCAGAGGCTGAGACTCATGTCCTTTTTCTTATAGCAAGACCCAAATAACCCTTTGTAGAACTATTAAAGCTAGCTATCAGTGTAAGGTTTCCTGGTTTATTTGAGATATATTTAGCTATGTCCTGTAGCCCAAAGTGTGTTGTCTTCAGCAACGGGATGTTAAGTGTTAGCATTGGTGGGTAGCCCAGGATAATAACAATAATTTTTGCTGATTTGCATCATTAAATCTGATAGGAAGGTATCCTATGATTTGTACTTTAATTTTAATTGAAATCCTTTAATTTTTATTTAACAGCCTACACATTATGGAAGTGATGTCTTCCCATGCAGAATATTTCTATTCAACGTCTTTGTTTTATTCTAAAGAGCTATTTTGAAATTAATTCACTAATTAGGGAATTTTCATAAAGCATTTGTATAATTCTTAGTTTTGTTTAACTAACCCAATAATCTTTCTTCTCCTTGGTTACCCTTTCCTCACACCCACTGAAAAATTTAATTTCATATAGTTCCCCCTCTTATTTAATTTTGTATGTATTCTACTATCCTTCCAAACATGTTTTAGATGAATTATTACACAGTAAGTTTCCACATGAGCATGCACACACATTTCCTTTGGGTTATCTTTTCCTGGCAGGCCCTGATTTTCCTCATACTCATGCAACTCCCTCTTCTGGCTTATGTCTTTTTGTTCCCACTACTCCACCTCTCAGGTTTTCCTTTACCTATAATATACAATCTTTCACCTCAAGAGGCCTCTTCTCATGTCCTGGTTTCTACTTGAGTTCCAAGTTGAACAAACAAAAAAGATTTAAAGATGAAATCTTCATGTGAGAGAGAAGATGCCACATTTGTCTTTCTGGGTTCGAGACATCTTACTCTGTACGATTTCTCTAGATCTATCCATTTACTTGCAAATTTAATAATTTAATTTGTCTTGGTAGATGAGTGATGTTTTATTTTGTATATATGGCACATTTTTTTTTCTTATCCATTATCTGTTGATGCAAATCTAGGTTGATTTAATTTTCTTTCTATTCTGAATAGAACATTAATGAATGGGAAAGCTCTTGGACACCATGAGAAGACCAAACTCATGTGTGTGCTAGTTTCCTTCCTGTTGCTGTGGCAAACACATGACCAAAAGCAACATGAGATGACAAGAATTTACTTCAGCTTACAGTGTATTGAAGTCAATCATTGAAGAAAGTCAGGTCAGAAACTCCAGTCGGAAACCTGAAGACAAGAACTGAAGCAGGAGTGTTGGAGGAGTGCTGCTTACTGGGTTGCTGTCCATGAATGGCTTGGTCTACTTTCTAATAGGACCTACTTTCATATGTACATTTATATGGCTTACCTGCTCAAAGTGGATCATGCTCTCCCACTTCAATCATCAGAAAAAAAACAAAAACAAACAAACAAACAAACAAACAAACACCTCCACAGACATGCCCACAAGCCAATCTGATGAAATTAATTCTTCAATAATGGTTTACCTTCCTAAATGACTCTATCTTATGCCAAGTTATAGGCAGCTCAGCCTTCCCTAGTAAGGGGAGCAGGGGCTGTCTCTGACATGAACTCAGTGGCTGACTCATTAATCACCTTCCCCTAGGTGAGGCTATGCAGCCTTGATGGGCCACAGAGGAGGAGAATGCAGCCAGTCTTGATTTGACCTGATAGGCTAGGGTCAGATAAAAGGGGAGGAGGACTTCCCCTATCAGTGGTCTAGGGGAGGAGTATACAGGGAGAAGAGGAAGGGAGGGTGGGACTGGGAGGAAACAAGGGAAGGGGTTACAGCTGGGATACAAAGTGAATAAATTATAATAAATAATAAATAAATTGAAAAAGAAAAACAGTCATCACATGGGCATAGAAGATGGAGAAGAACACTCCACTAAAGGCATAAAAAATATTTTCAAAAAAATTATAAGAGAAAATTTCCCAAGTATGGAGAAAGAAATTCCTATCTCAGTATGAGATCTTCAAAGAACACCAAACAGGGTGAGAAAAGGAACTCCCCATGTTATGTTAATTTAAACACTGAAACTACAGACCAAATGATGGATATAGAAAGCTGTAAGAGAGAAAGATCAATCATTGATAAAAGCAAACATATTAGGACAACACTTCATTGTTTCACAGAAATACTTAAAGCCAGAATTGCCCAGAATATGCACCTCGGTTATGAAATATCATAACTAAGAGCCGAGACTATTATACCCAATGATACTTTTCCCTAACTTGAAGAAAAACCTGGAAAGATGGATCAGCAGTTAAGAACACTGGCTACTCTTCCAGGCATTCAGGTTAGATTCTCAAGGACTACAGAGTAGCTCACCACCATTTATAAGCCCAGTTCAGGAGAATCTGATTCTGACTTTTGGCATACAAGTTCTACAAATATATACATGTAAGACAAACACTGAGACACATAAAATAAAATAAATTATTGGAAAATATTTTTCCCAATAAAGATAAAAATAGATTAAATTTTTTTATTATCAAGCTAATTCACAGAGGAGAAACTACTAGAAAGAATACTTGGCCTGAAGGGGAGAAGACACATCAAGGATGCCATGGGAATATAAAACAATACCTAAACAATTATTCAAAAGAGGTATAAGAATAAACAACAAATTTAAAAAAAGAATAAAATGCTGAGCAATATTCCATTGTGTAGATGTACCACATTTTGTGCATCCATTCCTCCACTGAGGGGCATCTGGGCTGTTTCCAGTTTCTGGCTATTATAAATAAGGCTGATACATACATTGTTGAGCAAATGTCCTTATTGTGTTCTTGAGAATCTTTTGGATATATGCCTAGGAGTAGTATAGCTGGATGTTGAGGAAGCGCTATTCCTAGTTGTCTGAGAAAGCGCCAGATTGATTTCCAGAGTGGTTGTACCAGTTTACATTCCCACCAGCAGTGGAGGAGGGTTCCCCTTTCTCCACAACCTCTCCAGCATGTGTTGTCTCTTGAGATTTTTTTTTTTCATGAGACAGTGGCTTTTATTTAAGTTAAATGGAGAAAAATTGGAAGTTTTGGGCTTTCACATTTTTTCTTCTTATTTTCAATTGTTCATGTAACATTTATTTATTTATTCATTTCTTTATTTATCTATTTATTTATTTATTTATTTATTTATTTATTTATTTATTTATTTTGATGTGAACATTTTCAGTTTATTCACAAGATTCTTTTTTTTTAATTTTTATTTTTAGTTACATTTTGTTAACTCTGTGTCCCAGCTGTATCCCGCTCCCTCATTCCCTCCCCAACCCCACTTTCCCTCCCTGGTCTCTTCCCTGCCCCTTTCCACCTCCACTAATAGGGGAGGACCTCCTTCTTAGCCATTCTGATGGGTGTAAGGTGAAATCTTAGGGTCATTTTGATTTGCATTTCCTTGATGGCTAATGAGCTTGAGCATTTCTTTAAGTGTTTCTCTGCCATTCGATGTTCCTCTGCAGAGAATTCTCTGTTTAGCTCTGTACCCCATTTTTTAATTGGATTACTTGATTTTTTGCTGTTTGAAATTTGCAGGTAAATGGTGGGATCTGGAAAAGATCATCCTGAGTGAGCTATCCCAGAAGCAGAAAGATGCACACAGTATATACTCACTCATATAGACATATAACATAGGATAAATCTATTAAAATCAAGTAATCCTATTAGTGATGGGTCAGTGCATAAAAACATACGCTGTACAGCCTGGTGACCTGTGTTCCAACCATAGAAGACACTGTAGAAGGAGAGAGCTGGCTCCACAAAGTTATCTTCTGGTGTCCACATATGTACTATGGTACACATGCATTTGGACTCACACATCTCTCTCTCTCTCACACACACATACACACAACAACAATTAATAATGATAAATGAATAACATTGTACCTGACTTATGTTTAATTTTTCTTGACTTTCTGTCTTTCTCTGTTTTTATGGTTTGTATCCATGCTGTTTCAGATGTCAATAGCTTATTCTTTTTTTATTGAAAAAGTACTATTTTACTTTGTTTAATAAACACTCATGTTGGCTTGCATTTTTTTTTTAAGTAAGTCTTCTGTCAAGATCCATTGGGACCGTTTTTGTGCGAAGATACTGTTTCTTTAGACTAACTGGAGTGTTGGAGAAGAATTTCTGGATCATGTGGTGAGTGTATATTCAACTGCGTCAGAAACTCTCTCATGTGTTACAAAGGTCTTGAAAGATTGTATGTAATCTCCAACAGCGTATGGATTTTCCCCAATACTTGTGTGGTGGTATCAGATGTTACTCTGTTTTGAATTTCTCTAATGACTAATGATGTTGAACACTTTTCATACAGCTTTCCTTCACCCTGTAGTCTTTACTCAAATATGTTGTTAAATTTTAGTGTAGTTTTTATCTTACTAGTATTGAGCTGTAAAATTTAAAAAAAAAAAAGAAAAAAAAACCTTAATGTAGCGCCTTTTTCAGATGAGTGCACTGTGAATTTTCCCTCTCTTTGGCAGCCTATTAATTTTCGTAGGTGTATCTTTGAAAAGTAGGCATTTTAAAGTTTGATGAAATCCATCTCATTCATTTTTAATATTATCCCTCTGTTTTCTAGGTTGTGTCTGAGGAATCTGAGTGAAGCCTGCCTCAAGGCTACCAAGGTCATGTCCTGTGTTAGCTTCTAGAAGTTTCATGCTTAAATTTTTTGCAAGAGGTTTGAGAATTGTTTTGAATTCACTTTGTTCAGAATATGAAACTGAGATCTATGTTTTTCAGATGACTATCCACTTGACCAAGCCCTCTTGACTGGCAATTTCATTCTCTTTTTGGGGGGATTATCTTGGTGTGACAGAGAAATAGACAAAGAGAGTTAACCTGTGTATTAGCTACCTGACAAAAGCCACTTAAGGAAGGAAGGGTTTAGAGAGCTGAATACTAGTGCTCAGTTCTTTTTCTCCTTTTTATTCCGTTGGGGACCTTAGACCATTGGAAAGTATAGCTCACATTCAACATGAGCTTTCCTTCCTCAATTAAGCTTTTTGAAAACACCCAGAGGTGTGGTTCCCTGTTAATTCTAAAAGCAGTCAAGTTGAGAGAAACGTTAATTACCACAACCAGTTTGGCCTGAAATAAAACAAAGCAAAACAAAACAGAACAAAAGACAATCATTGTCCATCTTCATTGTATGTGTTAAAACCTGACCTCCAGGTCCATTTTGCTAACCTAGCTTGTAAAAGAATTTTCATCAGACTCTTAGCCTCAGCCTGTTGGGATGTGATAGGGCTTCCTCCTACAATCTTTATCCAAATATACTGTGTCTAAACCGGAAAACTCTCCTCTTCACATCACCCGACCCCTCATATACAGCCAAAGTCAACTCGAGATTATGTATTCATCTTGAAAACCTTATTATATACATGCTCTTGATTCTTAGGTCTGGCAAACATGGCTCTCATTGCTATCCAGTCCTGCTACTGATGGCTATGACGCATTGGCCCAGGATCCAGTCATTTTGTGGACTAACAGTTGAATCAGCTCAGAAAACCCGTTTGCTTTGTTTTGCGGTATGAGGAGTGGAAACTAGGTCCTCACACATGCTAGGCAAACACCCCTATTGAGCTACATTGCTTGAGCAACATTGCCTTTTGGTCTGACCACTTTTGCTTAACATGCAGCAGTATGAAAGTAACTGCTTTAATCTTTGCTGTAGTGATCTGATTGTATTTTACTCTGCCTAAACATTGCTATTTATTTCTATCTCAAAATAAAAGGGTGTAAGTCCACCAATTTGCTATTAGTAACCATGTAATGGGTTTTAACTGACTGTCACTGAGTTTTGTAATTACATGCTTTGTATTTTGTTACAAGTCAGTTGCTTGTATTTCTTAGTTTACCTATGTTCACCATTTTCCTCAGATTATTTAAATGTTTTGTTTCAATTCTTTGAATGCATTTATAATAGAAGCTTTGAAATCTCTACCGTACTCAGCATCTGTTTCTATTCAGAATGTTTTAGCTGACTGCCCTTTTCAGATGTATGAGTTATGCTTCCTTTTAAATTTATTTTTGTATGCCTCATAATTGTCTACAGTAAATGGACATTATAGATAACATGTTATAATGATGATTAGTTTTGTTGTTTTCTTCAAAGAAATTGCGCTTTTTATACTCAAAATCAGTTATTATACCTGAACTCAAGCTGAAAATAATGCCTCCCTCACATTCTAAAATGACAGTGTCTTTTAGGGCACGGCAGTATATGCCTGTAATTCTAGTAATCAGGAAGCTGAAACAAGAGAGTCATGAGTTCAAGGTCAGCCTGGTCTGTTGAGTGAGGCCAGTCTGGGCTGTATGAGACTCTATCTAGAAACAAAACCAAAATAAAAACTGGTATCTACATTTTTTTTTTCTCTTAACATTTCCATATTGTGCTTTCAAGCCAGGTTTTCTTAGCTGTCTCATGCTCTTTGAAGGTATAACTACTTCATGGTGCAGGCATTTGCTGAGCACAGTGTAGGATATCACAGGATTCACTGAGCAGCCATCACATCCATTTTCTCCAGTTATGCCAAGCAAAGGCTCAACCAGTTACCACTGCCACCCAGCCCAGACCCTCTAGTTATATCTGGGTTTTTAATTCTCATTTTTCAGATCTGTGTTCTATGTTGCATTTTTTTTTATATAGTGATAGAATTTTTCTTGTCCTTTTATTTTCCATGTAATCTTTGCAGAGCTATCCCTGCTATTCCCATACAATGCATGTACGCATTTTGTGTCTATGTGTGTGTACATTTCTATACGTATGTACCCGTGAGTGTGGAGATCAAAGGTCAATAGTAGATGTCTGTTTTGGCCACTCTCCACCTTATTTTTGAGACAGAACTGAAACTTCACTGATTCTGCTAGCCTGGCTGACCAGTGAGTTCCAGAAGTGTGCCTCTTTCCATTCTGCAGTGTTGGGGTTACAGGCATTAGAGGCAGGTCCTGTTGTGCCTGGTTTTATGTGGGTCCTTGGGATCTGAACTCAGATCTTCATACTTGGGTAGCAATTGTTTCACCAACTGAGCCATTTCAGTGTGCCACATGCAACAGGTTGGAAGTGATAACAATACCAGCCTTGTTTTCATTCAATGTTGACTTCCCTATGTGCTCAAGATTATAAGCTTTGCCATTGTCTGCCTTTTACTGTATGTTTTGTGTGGTTTTAATCCACACTTCTTTATCTGTACTATATAGGCAGACTATGTGTGCTAAGTCTGAATTAGCCACTTTTGTTCCATGGCCCACTGGACCTATGTACTGTTCATACTTACAGTTTTCTATAATAAGTGTTTATAAATGTTCTAATACAATTTATAGATATTATTAAAAACTTTAGAAATACTTTGATTAAATTATCCCAAGGCATTGCAGCTTTCCAAAAGAGATAAATAAATGAATACAAACTGGCAAGATAGACCCTTCACTGTACCATCAACTGTAAGAGAAGTTAAAAGGTGATGATCAAAGGGATTTTTTTATACTTGCTCTGTTCTCTGTGATGTTTTAATCAATAACTGGATAAAGGTTTAAAAGCCATTTGTTTCAGATTTTCAAATGATAAAACTTGGAAAATGTATTGGTAGATTTGACTACAGAAAGAACTTTCACAAAATTGAAGAAGGTGGCAAGAAAGGATTAAACGGCATCAACAAACACAGCACAATGTGTTCAGATTGCATTAGATAAAAGACAAAAATCAATTGCATGAATTTAGAATGTAATGAGCCTGGCAGTTAGAAATTCATGTGGAAAAAGAGTTGACATTTCCAGCTGGCTGGGAACATAATACAAATCAACTCTATGCTACACCTGCACAAAAAGGCGAATGCTGCAGTAAGTTGTGCAGTTTAGGCTACTGTGGGCTGAGCACTTTTAAAGTGCACCTTAGTACAGATTTGGCAGAGTAACTGAAGGCTTTGAAGCTATTCCATTTAAAACATAAGTTGCATGCAGGGAAGATATTGCTTACATGATCTGAAAAGGATGTGTGATAGTGAAAAGGAATGGATGAATTTAGGCTGGGCCTTGAGGGGAAGCTTGCAACCAATGGCGAAAGATGCTCAGGGTACTTGCGTCATGCTTAGCATGAGCAGATGTTGTTAAATGTCTCAAAACCCAGCTGGATCCAGTAGGCCTTAACTGAGTTGTATAAGTTCCCATTGCTGTAGATTGTTCTCTGATGCCTGTACAATTGTGTAATACAAATACCTGCTTTGTGTAGCAGGTTGGTAAAAGAGTGACTTCTAAGATATTTGTATAAGGTAAAATTGTTTAAGTAGATAATATTAGATTTACCTAAGAGAAGGAGTGAGAGGGAGTTGTATGTGTTTACAATGTATCTGGGACCTCTAAGCAGAGACCATCCAGATGAAATTGGTAAGGAATCCCTACTTCCTTTCTTCTCCAATTAAATACTATTCAGACTTACTAGACAGTGAGAGATCTGGTCCTAAAATCAAGAGGAGCTATCTGGGCCTCAGTTCAGAAGCTACGGCATGCTCGGAATCTGTGCTGAAATGAAATCACAGTCGTTCCCCTCAGCATAAACACTGTGTAGACCTGGATATTCCAAGTTACCTACGAAGGGATGTTCAGCATGCTGCTTTGCACAGTGCTGGCTCCTGAAATCTCACATTAGCAACCACGATAAGTACAGTTCTTAAGGGTTTTCTACTTGCTCTTGCATGTTTTGCAGATGGAGGGAAAGGTTAGAATGTTATGCAATTGACTGCCCAAGGTGCAAGGCAGCTGAAATTTTACCCACTCTTTGAGCTGTAAATTACCCACATAGTCAGGTGTGTTGCCTGGAGACCTATGATCTGGGTTAGTTGATTACTCACCGCAGTCAATGTAGACAGAGCCAGCCTTACTAGCACCCTTATACCCAGTTCTTAGAGCTGACATGAGGAAGACTAGGTGACACTTATGTATACAAGCTTAAATGTTACTGGAGATAGACCTTATCTTTGAAAACCCAAATTTTACATTCAGAAAAACAACAACCCTATTCTTTGCTCTTGACAAGACAATCTCTTTTAAGGACACTGTGCTAAAGATTCATTCTTTCAAGAAGATCGCAGAAGCAAGCAACTGGTACTTCTGTAAGGACTGTAGTCACACTAGAAAACTGAAGAACTATCTTCCAATGTGTGTTTTAAAGCACAGCCATGCCCTTATTCTACTGAACATCTGAGATCACAGTGACAGTGACAAAGACAAACCAGGAAACAGCTTACCAAAAAGATATCTATTTTTGCATAGTGTTATTATCAATTTCTTGAAATATTGTTGGGCTTTTATATAAGCAGAAATGCTTAAAGTTATTCTAATAATTGTCTACCTCTATCTTCAGTTCTTGCTTTTTTCCATATGCACATACTCTAATAGGCTCGTCATATTAAGCGGCCATCCACATTGCTTCTTATCACTTCCATGTTTTAAAGAATTATGGACAGCAGTTTCAACTGATTGGACCTTGAGTGACAATTGCCATTAAGATTCCCATGGCCAAAATATTGATAATTGCAAAAAAACTCAGGGTATTAAGTTTAATGATGGAGAAAGCTATAAAATGTGTGTATATGTGTATAGATATGTATTTGCAAGTAATCTGTCTTTAGATATATCTGGTTGTGATATGCAAATAGACTGATGATTGGTGGATTGGTCGATAATTCATTCTGAATTCCATTTTACAGGTTTATCTTTGAGCATAGGTCCACAGATGAGATCAACATTGAAAATATAAAATGACTTGTTCTCATGCAGGTGTACTTGAGCAACTTTCATCTAGCAGTATAAGCAGGGTACCCTCACCAAGATTACTCAGTTGCATATTTCAAAGTAGTTGGAAGGTTATGGCACTATGTCAATGAGATGGTTTGATGTATAATTATTATTGGAAAAATACCTTTCTGAATTACCAGTCTGTGTATGTATGCAATACTATCTATGAATGTTGCACCAAGGACATTATGAAAGTGGGGTAATGAAAGCACTGAAAGGAGGAAAAGCATATAGAATGCTTCTAATTGTAAGAGGTAATGGTCCTTTGTTAGCTAATAATAGTGTATGCCTATTGTTAAGTTCACAATAATTAGTGCAGTCATTCGCACAAGTCACTCTGACATAGGCGATGTTTTCATTTCTTATCTCGTATTGCCACTGGAAAGTTAAAAGAATTTTGCCGTTTTTTTTTTTTTTTTCCTCTTAGGATTTACTTGGTAGAAATCACTGATCAGTTTGTTCAAATTGCAATCAGACTTGTTGTACAAAGTCAGCCCTTCATTTTGCAATCAGAGATGAGGCTAGAATGTTGATTGGCGTCACACCCCTTACCCCTTCTACTTGAAGAACACAGATGGCTTTAACTAGAGAATCCCAGGCTGTGAATGTCCCGTTATCATCAATAATCCTATATGGTTTCCTTGCTCCAAGGTCTAGAGTCCTAATAGAGAAAGAAACAACAACAGTGCAGGTTAGCAGGACTTAAGAGCCTTGGGGAGAATCTTTTATGATGCTCACTTCCATACTCGAATAAGCGAATAATTGCTGGACTTTATCTCCACCGTAGTGAACATATACTCCATAGAAGGAACTGCTAGCAAAGGGTGTGTGTGTGTGTGTGTGTGTGTGTGTGTGTGTAAGATATATTGCAATGGTTCCTTGTAGATTTTACATATTTTAAAATAAATGAAGAATAGAAATGAACTTCCAATTTTACCAATACGTAAACTGGATAGGGTGAAACTTTTAAAAGTATGTTTAGTTTATATCTTCTTTCCCGCATTTTATTATGAAAATACAGAAGTGCACAGCAAATACCCACATACCCATTATATAATTTCTACAATTAACTGCAGATATTTGCTTACTTATATAGCCATCTATCTACTGTCCCTTTGTTTACCTGTATATCTATATAAATTTATTGCTGTTGGTCAGATAGTATTAATAAATAGTAAACTGTATTTATTCATAAGATTGACTAAAATGCTTAGGTATTTCTGCATAACACAGTTATTACATCAAGTGTTCAATACGTGTGTGTACTCTTTAAGGTAAACACTTTGAATTATAGAATGAATAAACTTTAAGGTACTATTTAAAGGGGATATTAATTGCATATATCTCGGAAACATAACTTTCTTTCGTGTAAACCATTTCCATAACAATGGAATGTCTCTTCCTCATCAATGTCTCCATATCTCCCTTCACTTGTCAACAGTGTTTTTTTTTTTCTGCAAAGAATTAATTTTGCCTGATCTAGAACCTTTATAAATAGAATAAGATCTGATGTTATTTTTAATGAAACACTTCTTTCTTTTTGGCAAGATATTTGAGGCTAATCTGTGGGGTGTATGTTTGTAGCTTGTTCTTCTTATGTGTGAATTGTATCCCATTTATGTATGATGCACCAGATAACTGGTGTATGATTCTCTGTTGATGGAAAAATGAGAGAATTCCAATTCTGAATATATCCTGAATCAAACCTGAATAGTTCTTTACCAACCTTCTGGGTTTGGACACATTTTAACTTTTCCGGAGAAAATGCTCCAATTTTAGTTTTATCCTGGACTGGAACTATGTGAGAAATGTGATGAGGGTAGCTCTCATGACGCTGGGCAGTCACACTGAGACACTGAACCCACACAAATTAAGAGAAGAAACAGTAATACTTTATGCTGTGCTGTATCATTACATATATTGTTCGGCACAATGGTTGCATTAAATGTACTATTTATTTAGAATTATTTTCAGCTTATGATAAGCTTATGAGGATCGAAATACATTGAGAGTGGAACATCTATAGTTCTGGGTTCATTTTAATAATCAAAGAAAGTAAACTTCGAATCCTGATGGGAAAAATTTAAACAGATTCAATGTCAACACATGCAAAAGTAACAAAAACAAAAATTGTAGCAAAACTAACATTTACTAATGAAGAAACTTTTCATGAAGTTATGAATGGAAGAAAATTTCTCGTCAAAAATCTGTAGCTAAATTAATAATAGTGCTAGATTTAGCCCTTTATTTTTAACACTGTATTTAGTGCAAGAATGTATACCGTTAGCAAAGCTATTCTGCATTAGCACAAGTGGGTATATCCAGTGCAATACTGCTACGAAAAAGAAATAAAGACCATACTGGTTGAAAATGATTAAGTAAAACAACATCTATTCAAGACCCACCATTGTTTATATAGAAAATCTTCTGAGCTAATTTGGCTTCCTCTCAGTGTGTATCCCAGAAATACTTGTACTTTGAACCTTTCCTTGCTGATCACTCTCTCCTGGTCTCTCCTGGACATCTTCCGCTCATGGTTGAATCCCTTATTTCCTCTTCTAATTTCTTCTCCCCTGGCAGCCTTATTTTCTTCCCTGCTCAGTGATTGGCTGTAAGCTGCTTTGTTGGCATATCAGGGACCATTGGGGAGGAGTGTTAACACCACATTGAGAGAGGAGATCCTCAGAACAAAGATTGTAACCAGATATGGGGGTTATAGAAATCAACATTTGAATTGTACAATAACCTTATGCCTACAGCAGACAAAGTGAGGAATCAAAGAAAGATTTTACAGAATGAGTCAGCTATAAGATACTCCCAACTCTCAAGAGAGAAAAGTTACTTAAGAGAAGCAGAGAGAGAGAGAGAGAAAGAGAGAGAGAGAGAGAAGTACAGTGGAATAGAGTACAGTACAGGAATACAGTAGAGCTCATGCAGTCGGTACAGTGCAACACAGTTTGGTGCAGCTCAGTTTGTGGAATTCAGAGGCGGGTTTTCCAAGCATAGCAATCCAGTGAGAAGACAGTTTGAATCAGTCAGCTTGGAGTGGGGTTTTGAGCCAGAACAGCTGAGTTGAACAAGCCATACAAAGTCCAGAAATAACTGGAAATTGTGATTTTTCATTCAACAGAATGAAGTCTCAAAGGCTGAAAATATTCTAGGCCTAGGTTATCTGAAGCCTTCAAGGTCTGGGTTTGCAGAATATTAGATTGTATGGAGGCTAGAAGCTTCCAGGCATAGGCCTTGAGATATTTAAATAGAAATGCTATGAGCTCAAGCCATGTATTAGTAAAGCTTGGTTATGACTTTCATCTCATCCTATCACATGATGAAATAAAAACGTTTACAGAAAATTCAAAAGAGGGATACAAAGACAGGCTTCAAAGGGTAGAAAAATTGGTGCCAAATTTAAGACACTGAATCTGAGGAACAGACAGGAAAATATTGAAGAAAAATGAATAAAGCCAATAGAATACAATTAAGCGAGCCACAGTATTATGGTATGAAATAAAGACAAGAGTATAGAGATGGTATTTCAAAAAATCAGTGGCTTGTTTGATGAATGATATGAATTTAAGTATTGATCAAGTCCAATGAACTCTCATAGGATGAATCAAGTACATACGAACTCTCACATGAATGTCAGATGCATGACACTCATACTATAGGAAGCCAAAGAGAAGTGCTTCATCACAGGAAAGAAGTGGTAAGATGTGACCATGCTTATCATCAGAAATAATTGAGGCTACAATGCAAATGATTGTACATTCAAAGGTAGTAACAGAAAATAAAATAAATAGGTAAGTCCTCACAAACACAACCAGTCAGCGATAAATTCTGTATCTAATAAAATTCTTCCTTTAAAAGTGAGAGTAAAATTAAATTTCTAACTAATAAGTCGAGGGAGTATCTAGAATCTAAAAAAGATTCCTGGGGGTTGGAAATTAAAAGATTCAAGAAGATACAAAGAAATAAATTCTCAGAAAAGATAAGCATGACATTTGGGATTAAAGCTAGGTTTACTGTAATAATGATTTGCAACTCATTTTTTCTATTTTTCTAAAAATTATATACTAAAAATTTAGCCCTATAGTTACTATTATTATAATACTGGCTTATAAATCCACATTACCTCTAGTGAATAGATTAATCATGTATAAAAATAATGATTAATTTATGGTTGATAAATAGTGCATAAGCTGTAATTTTCTGACATTTGTTATTGAAATGATTGGGGACAGAGCTGCTCATACACAGATAATTGAAGTTAAGCTGATAAAAAAATTCAGAGCATTATAATTTTTGATTGTTAAATATAACCTCTCTGGTGACTGCAAAAAGTTATGGAATATGTATGAAAAAAATAAAAATATAATTTTGGAATTCCATTAAAATTAACAAAATACAAATAAAGATAATAATAAAGGAAATGAGGGATAAACTATATAAAATATATAGAAAATACATTGCTCATCAAATAGATATCACCTTAATAGTAATTACATATAAGTGGATTAAATTCTCCAATCAAATGACAAAGATTATTATTATAGGTTAAAATCCAAGCAAACAAACACAAAATATGATCTCAGCCATGTATGATGGTACATATCTGTAATCTCAGCAACCTCATGGTCGAGGCAAAGGAATCACGTGCTTGAGACCATACCAGTCCAGTAGCAGAACCTTCAAACAACAAACAAAGACATGATATCATAATAGGATGTGCTATTGTTTGAATCTAAATGTCTTCCTCAGGTTAGTGTGTTACATGCTTGGTCCTCAGCTTGTGGTGCTATTTTGGAAATTGGAGAAGACTGAAGAAGACCAGGGAAAGCAGGGGGCTTAGAAAGCACATTTAAATGTTATACCTAATTTATGCTCCCTTTCTATGTTTCTGTTCCCTTCTTGCCTGAGGTGGGTTTCCTTTGTCACATGCTTCTGTGGCCTTTATGTTCTCCTTCACCGAGGACACAGAATCAATGGAAACCTCTGGAATAATGACCCAAATTAATCGTTTTTCCTTTTAAGTTGTTTATCAAAGGTGTTTTATCTCAATGACACAACCCTAACATCTGCAGTCTGTAAAGGACATTCTCTACACCCAAAGCTACAGATTCAAGTAGAAGGATGTATATGAATACTACTTGAAAATAGTAACCAAAGAGTATAGAGCTAGCTATCCTAGACATAAATAGATATGAATATGCATAGTATGTAAAATACATTCTTTAAATAGTAAATTTTGTGTTGTGTGTATCCTCTGTAATAAAAATACTGAAAGAGAACACAGGAGAAAAGATAGCAATAAGACATAAGGACAACTATTTAAGTTATTTTTTAATTTTTAGTTTTTTTATATTAATTACAGTCTATTCACTTTGTATCCTAGTTGTAGCCCCCTCCCACATTCCCACTCAATCCCACCCTCCATATATCATCTTCTCCCATGCCTCTCTCCAAGTCCACTGAGAGGGGAGTCCACCTTCCCTTACCTCTGACCCTAGCCTATCAAGTCTCATTAGGACTGGCTGCATTGTCTTCCTCCTAGCCTGGTAAGGCTGCTCCCCCATCAAGGGGAGGTGATCAATGACCCAGCCACTGAGTTCATGTCAGAGACAGTCTCTGTTCCTCTTACTAGAGTAAACACTTGTAGATTAAGCTAGGGTCAACTTCTGTTTTTCCTTGTAGTATACTGCACCCCCTACTGTCTACTCAAGAGTTTATTCTGTGAATCTCTCTTCCGTCCTGCAACTACCTTTCCAGTTCATCACTCCAATAAAGATGCTGTAATTTCTACCATGGTAAAGAAACAAATATTTCCAGTTTTAGCCAATTTGTCAGCCTTTCCTTTTCTGTCTTTCATATAGTAATATTACATTTAAAATAGTTGCCTATTTCCTGAATATAACGCCAACAGCACAGGCCCTAAGATCAACAATCAATAGATGGGACCTCATGAAACTGAAAAGCTTCTGTAAAGTAAAGGACACTGTCATCAGAACAAAATGAGAACCAAAGACTGGGAAAGGATCTTCACCAACCCTATATCTGACAGAGGGCTAATATCCAGAATATATAAAGAACTAAGTTAAAAAGCAACAAAACAAGTAATCCAATTAAAAAATGGGGTACAGAGCTAAACAGAGAATTTTCTGTAGAGGATTATTAATGGCAGAGAAACACTTAAAAAAATGCTCAATACCCTTAGCTATCAGGGAAATGCAAATCAAAACGACCCTTAGATCTCACTTTACACCCATCAGAATGGCCAAGATCAAGAACGCAAATGACAACACATGCTGGAGAGGTTGTGGAGAAAGAGGAACCCTCCTCCATTGCTGGTGGGAATGTAAACTTGTACAACCACTTTGGAAATCAATCTAGCGCTTTCTCAGACAATTAGGAATAGCACTTCCTCAAGATCCAGCTATACCACTCCTAGGCATATATCCAAAATATGTTCAAGTATACCACAAGGACATGTGCTCAACCATGTTTGTAGCAGCTTTGTTCATAATAGCCAGAACCTGGAAACAACCCAGATGCCCCTCAATTGAGGAACGGATTAAGAAATTATGGTACATTTTCACAATGGAATACTACTCACTAATTAAAAACAAGGAAATCTTGAAACTTTCAGGCAAATGGTGGGAACTGGAAAAGATCATCCTGAGTGAGGTATGCAGAAGAAGAAAGACACAAATGGTATATACTCAGGTATAAGTGGATATTAGACATATAATATAGGCTAAACATACTAAAATCTGTACAGGTAAAGAAGCTAAGCAAGAAGGAGGACCCTGGATAAGATGATCAATCCTCACTCAGAAAGACAAATAGGATGGACATTGGAAGAGGGAGAAAACAAGAAACAGGACAGGCAAGGAGCCTACTGGGCTTCTGAAAGACTCTGCCTAACAGTTTATCAAAGCGGATGCTGAGACTCAACCAAACTTTGGGCAGAGTGCAGGGAATCTTATGAAAGAAAGGGGAAATAGAAAGAACTAGAGGGGACAGGAGCTCTACAAGGAGAGCAACACAAAGAAATGACGTGATTATATTAGTCTCAAAAAATACATATATATATATATATATATATATATATATATATATATATATATATACTTTTAGTTTAGTTTGCAACTTTACCCATGCATATTTCCCATCCTAAGGGCTCACACTTCCTGCAGTTCTATTTCCCATCTACTCTCTGTCTCCTCCCCCCAAATATCTCTCATGCATTCATGACTAATATCTTTGTTTTGTGACCCATGGGGATTGACCAGCGCCATCTCTACAATCCTGCCTTTAAACCTATCTGCTGTAGCCTTGTAGGCTCAACAGAAGGTGCACATAAAAACAATGATCACTCCTCTTAGAATCTATCAAACCTGACAGTCAGGAGGCAAAGGGTGGGGCCCTCATCTGCTTCCCCTTCCTTAATATATCGTTGATATGACAGATCTTGTGTGGGCTCAGTGCAGGCAACCAGTTGATGTAAGTTATTGATTACAGTAGATGTATTTGGTCTAGGGGATGGCATTTTGAAGACTTTCTGGTTCTTACATACTTTCTGCTCTCCTCCCTAATTGCTTCTTGAATCTTAGAGGGGGTGGTATAAAGATTTGTTTAGAGTTGGGCCAAAATCTGGGTACTTTGTTTCTGTATCATGGGCAGCAAAGCCCTCTCACCATGGTTTTCTGCAAGAATAGGCTTCTCTGATTAAGGGTGAGGTGTGAATTTTGTCTATAGTCATATTTAAAGGTATTTAGAAGGTGCTGACATTCAGCACCCTATGAGAAATATGAACCAAAATGTCAGAATTAATGTTGTAATTCCTGTGTTAGCCAGCCCATACTAGATATTCAATAGATGTTTGATACTATCAGAAAAGTTAGTCATGACTGGAAGAATATCCTGTGTGTCACAGCAAGAGTGTCCTCCTTAAGCTGGGCAGTGTGGGAGAGCTGTCCCTAAGTGAGTTTTGAGGCATCAGCCTACCTGGACATTGGAGATGCTGATGTCAGTAACAAATGGTAGGCATGGAAGCAAACACTAATTATTTCCAGAGAACTACATGGATATGGAATGTGAAGACTCATGATGACCTGCTAAAAAAGCTTTGCTATTTTTTTCATTGACTATTGGTAGGGAAAATCTTGTCATCTGGATTCTGACAGGAGAATATAGTTTTCCAAAGTAGAATCATTTTCCTAGGTAAATGCACCTTGTGCTCTATTCTGCTTTGGTGTAAGTGACATATTTGATGTTGGATGCCTTCCACATGAAGATTTATCATTTAATTATAACTAGGAACACTGTCTAAATCCCAGCTGCTTTGAGAAATTACTTAACTGAAATGCAGGATTCTCAGTAAGAAAGCAGGAGCTTATTTCTGATCCACAGACTCAGGATCTTGATTCCCTAAAAGTGACAAATGTTTCAGACTCTTAAGAAAGGGGCAATCTCTAATTATGAGGTGCACAGTTCAATGTCAACTAGAGAAGAGCAAGCAGGAGCTACTCTTAGAGGTTTTTTACAGTTTTTAAAAGTGATGGAATGCCCACACCCTAGTGCTCAGCATACAGCCCCTCTGCTTTGGTCAGTCACAGTTGCAGCATTTCAGAAAATATACCCTCAATCTCATGTGACTACCTGTACCACTTAAATACAATCTTTACAAGGAAAGGAAACAAAGTCTCTTGCTTCTGGGCCTTTCATCTTTTGCTTTCATAACCTCAAAGCAGCATTAAAGAGAAAGAGCTTGCAGGAAGCCTGATTCATTACGAAAATTAACTCAATAGGATTGGCAGGCTTATGTCTTCTTTCACCATTTGTTGTTATGAAAGATATCTTAGTTCTGGGTTCCAGGAGGTTGTGTGAGAGGAGGAATTTACTGTTGTTTGCAATGCAGATTTTTTAATCCATTCTTCTCAAACCTGCTTATACATTATTTTTGGTAAGTCTTTAAAAAATGTTTTACATCCTGTTTTAAAAATTAAGACTTAATCGGCAGAGATACAGTCGTCTGAGCTCTACCATTTTGAAAGCTGGTGAGATGATTCATGTTATGCTAGACAGTATGTCATTGCTATAATTAAACCTTTGAGACAATTGAAATATATGAGATAAAAGTTTTTTGCAACACATAGTTTTAAGGGTTCCACCTAAGGATCATGGGGACCCATAGCTTTGGTCCTCTGGTGGAGACACTGAATGACAATGGCAGAAGCAATGTGGAGCTAAATGTTCCCATCATGACCAGAAGCAGAGAAAGAGGAAGAGGCTAGGGAACCACAATCCCATTCAAGAGCATACCTCCAATTATCTAAAGATCTCCCTTGAAGCCCAAGCTTCCCAATGATTCAGCCACCTACAAAAACCACCACCCAAAGGACTAAACATCTTCACAAACAGACCTTTGGGAATAATCAACATTCAAACTGTAGCATGCATATGTGTATATTAAAAATCAGTGCTCAAAGGTGTAAGATTCCCCAAGTCATTGCTGAGCTATTAGCAAGAAGAATTTTAAATAGTAGACCATTTGGTGGAGTCTGGGTCTGTTGGCCTTCAGCTTTATCTAGACATGATTACCACAGATCTGCCTTTTCTGAAAAGTGACCCTAGATTCTGAGCTCTGCTAACACCCTCACTTCCTTTGTCTGTACCTTGAAAGAAGAAGAAAATAGCTGTCTGAACATGCTGAGATAGGGCTTTCTCCAGGTGCTCCTGTTTAGGACCCACCTCTTCTATTACCTAGAAAAGATACAAATGTTTTTATAAAAATTTGAAAACATTTTGTAAATCGTTATTTTTTGAATCACACATTGCTATCAAATTGTGTCATCTTCTTACTTTACAAAAAGGTGACTAATACTTTTTACTTCTCATGTTTCCTTTAGTCCTTCCTGATCAAACTTTCTTCTTCACAAACTCAACTAAGCCATTCTTCTTAAAGAACTCATTCAGAAATATGTGATTTTCTTACTCAATTTCTCAGCAGTTTTTGACACCAATAATCATTTTGTCTCTTTTAATTGAAATAATGTATTCTTTTGGAACTCTTTCTCTCCCCTCTGAGTCACTCTGTAGTTTCACCTGCCCTTCCTGAAGTATGTCAGGTAAGCATGTCAAAGAGCTCTGTTTTCAGTCCTTGTTGCTCCTGGTGATGCCATCTAAGAGAGAAATGTTAGGAGAAACTTTCTGTGTTTTTTCCCCTTCTGTCTTATGCTTTCTGCCACTCTCATTTTCCAAACTCAGTAAAATCTAGCTAATGGTAGAGTATAGGGAAGGTGGTTTGGAGAAGACTGATCTATGCTCTAGAGTCGTGGAGATCCAAGAGAAGACACATTAGAAGAAGGTATAATATGGGAAACCATACTGTACATTTGATGACTCGTAGGAAAAAGCAACACAAAGGGGTGAACTGAGGATCCTAAAGAAACAGGGAAGAGAATTAGTGGGAGTTTGACAGCCAACAAAGGGTCTACATTTATTCACAAATGTACTAGTCTCCTGATGTGAAAGGACATACTGTATATCCTCAGATCTTCTCTCTCATATATCTGGCATCTATCCAGTTAGTTCTGTTTGATTAAGATACTTAAATCTAGTCACATCCCATTATCTCCTTCTTAGAGTTAGCCTCACTGTCTCTCAGTAGCTGATCTCACTGGCTTCTCACAAAGCTTGTTTTCACTATATTTCCTATTAACTATATAGAATTCAGATTCTTCCTTTGAAAACCTAAGCAACTCTTATCCCTTGTTCAAACACCTCAGCCCAGAGTCCCACTCATTCTGAGAATGCACTATATCCTGTGTAGACTAAGAAGGGATGTTACTTCTGAGACAGCAGGGAGGTTCTGCAAGGAACACATGCAAATGAATTTTCTCCTGTTGTCCCCTGAGTCCTGAAGAATCTATTCTGCTTGCCTCTCTGATTTATGTCCTGTCATGCCTGTGCCTCATACACCACTATTGTATAGGCACACTTGCCTTTCTTTCTTTGGCCATCCCTAGCTTTTGGAAATCCCTGGGAGTCCTGGGAGTTTATATTTGTTACTCCTTAATCCAGCTGTTTCTTGCTCAAAGTGCATGCTTCACCTATCACTAAATATAGGTCTTTTCTCAAGAGTTATTTCCTCAGAGGCTTTTTGTACACACCCTTCACAGAAGCCTTCCTTCCTTCCTTCCTTCCTTCCTTCCTTCCTTCCTTCCTTCCTTCCTTCCTTCCTTCCTTCTTCTTCTTCTTCTTTTCTTTCTTTCTTTCTTTCTTTCTTTCTTTCTTTCTTTCTTTCTTTCTTTCTTTCTTTCTCTTGCTTTTATTGCATTTATTCACCTAAATTCATATTACTTGGCTTGTTGTCTGTCCTCCTTCCCCACAATCATTGCAAAATTTTATTTTACTTTATCTCTGAAATGATAACAGCAGCAGTAGAAGATAGCACATAGTAGGGGCTTAAGCAAGTTTAATTTTATAGTTTTAAAATGCCAGCTAATATAGCTCAGACATTTGTTCTTACTTGAGCTGAAAGTACTCCTGTGAAACTCCTAAAATATGCCACTGAAATAAGTTTTTTTGGTAATGCACAAATCTTAATGTCATGTTTTCCATTTTTCCATTCCATACAGAAGTCTGAAATGCTGCATTTACCTACCTCCATGTCCTACAGTGACCGCGGAATAGTAAGACTAGCTCTCTGCATTCTCTATGAAGTCAACTAATCACAGATCTGAAAATACTAAAAAAAAAAAATTGTCTGTGATAAACATTCATTTCTTATCACTATTTCTTAACAGAACCTTATAATGACTACTGATGTGATATTCGAATAATTTTATTACAAGTCAGGTAGGGATTATTTCTAGTGTATAGAAGGAAGTATATTTGTTATATAAAATGTTTTTATTTTATAGAAAGATATTCCTATAAGATATCTGATGAGAATCTTCTGTGTGATTCTCTGATGATGTCAGGAGCTGACTATACTGCTCTTGAACAGTGTTTGTACTGTGCCTGGCACAACTGCTCTGGCATCCAGTCTTAGCCCCAAATGCAGACGGAAAATTATAAGATAACTGTCCCAACAACTTTCTTCTCTTACTACAACCAAAGATATATCAGCTTAATTCAGGGATTGGGATGGGGGGTATCATTCGGTCTACCTTCCTGTATATAACTATGTTTCTTAAACTTACAAATCAGAAACTCTTAGACATGTTTTTATAATCAGAGTAAAGAAGTTATGCACAAAGAAGAGAGTAGTTTGAGAACAGAGCATCAGGCAAGTTAACCAATGCCAGCTACATGCACTTTAAGTTTAAGAGCTAGAGACTTCACAAGATAAGTCACTTATGGTAAAATGATGCCAGGTCAGAGGCTTCCTTTAAACAGCTCAGATGAGGTAAGGAAAGGAATGGGAAGAAAAAGACATGAAACAAGCCTACTGGGTGAAATGACAATTTGAGTCTCCAAATGGGTAGATGAGTGCTTCCATGGATATTTTTAAATTTTTGTTTTGTTTTGTTTTTCTACATCTTTTATGTTTGGATTCTTCTACACTTAAAGAAATGTGTGCATGAAAGAAAAGAACTGCAGTTTTCAGCAGAATGTCAACACATCTTGCTATTGTGTTTGGATCTCAGAGTGGTCTAGTATTATCATTCCAGTGAAAAACTCCAGTACATTCACAGACTCCAGTTAAAAGAGTCAACCCATCTCTCCTTTTTCTGACAGTTCTGCCTTGAAAAACAAGCTGGCATTTCTAACTACAACAGCACCAAAGAGTACGCAATCAATTTTTCTTGTCTCCTTCAAAACTGAGTTTCTAACTTCTGACTCTTTCTGAGAAGTCGTTCTCAGTACTGGAGCAGAGGCTCCAAGGGAGTGTGGCAGAGCAGTCTACAAAGGGTCCATTTGTCAATGTCCTAGCACCAAGGGTCCTTTTCTCCCTGAAGTCTGAGGTTGAATGTTTACAGCAGGAGTCCTTAGGAGTGCTTGCCACACACTGGGACCCACCAAAGCTTCTGAAGCCTACTCAATCCATTCCTATCATTGTGTCCCTAGATTTTAGTAGCTGGAATTTTTTTTTTTAAGCTAAGAGAAAAATGACTTCCACTATATGAGCCTTTTGAATCCCCTTTGCCTCATTTATTTTTTAAATTGTGTGTTCAGCTGCCTCACCACCTGCCCAAGCACCACCCTATTAAGTGTGACCTTGGAGTTGTCCAAGATACGCCTTTGTTATATTCCCTAGAGTCTGACTAGAGCTTTTGCCTGTGCCTTAACAACAGCTTGTTTGAATGTCTTCTTTCTCCTCTTCTTTCTTCTTCTTCTGATAATAATAATAATAATAATAATAATAATAATAATAAAAACAATACCTCCTTCTGGTGTGGTTTCTGGCCTAGCAACACAGGAAAGCCTTTCACTCAATGCTTGACAGCCTTTATTCTTTGGACACCCCAGCAATGATTCTGAAACGCACTTGTTAGTCAGCCGCAAACCTTGTGTCACAAGTGAGTCTTCACCAATCATACTTGCACAAAAAACAAAGAGTGACCTAAAGTTTAGGGAAATCTCACAGAGTAACCAAGAGCTCAGGCTTCAGCAGCTAATTGTTATACTCTGTATGAGTGAGAAACAGGCTGGCCCCAAGCAAAGCTGTGAAGTTGCTGGCCTCGGTCTGCCTTGATGCATCGCATAGCTTTTTTCCTTCTTTTCTCCCACGTGTCACTTTTGGCCACATGTCCCTGCTGTGTACCTAGTCCATATATGCTAACCCAATTGTTCTCATACTTACCAATTAACTTACTTTAAGGTGTTATAGGTTTTTAATTTAGTTTCTCTGGCAATGAGATAGCTCGGGAAGAAAAACAAAACAAAACACTTGCCACCCAGCCTCATTCCTGATTTGGATTTTTGGGATCCAATTGGTGGATGGAGAGAGTTAATTCTTGAAAATTATTCTCTGGTGTCCATGCACCCCCAATGGCATATACATAGCACTCCCCCAATATACATGAATGAGTATACTCTAAATATTAAAAATTGTTCAGTTTCTTACTTATCATAGAAGAACTATAAAGAAAAGAGAGAGTTCAACCTGAGGATTGGACAGTGAGATTTTAGTATTTCAGGCACTGTGGAAAAAGCAAACGTTATTTTTAATTTTAGGGCATTATCTGGTTCTTTACATCAAAAACATTAATGAAAAGATCTCAGAGGCTTCATGTGCTATCTTTCCTCTGCCAGTCAACTGGCATAGTGATTAAGTCAAATCACCTTATCCATTTGGACCTCTGTCTTCTTCCCTTCTAATAAGTCAGCTGTTGAGCTGGTGATATCAGGTCCCAGAACCTAGCACTGTACCAGTCCATAGTTGTCCTAGTAAATATGGATGACTAGATGATTTGCTGTTCTATAATTCTAAGTCAGCACTTCAAAACCAATATTTTTCTGTGTATGTCTTTAGAGGCTTTCTGTGTGCCTCCAGTCAATAGGTCTACAAATGTTCTGAGCTAAGTCAGAAGCTAATGGGATATTGAGTCACTCTTGTGCCAAGTCTTATAAAAAATATAGAAGACTATCAGAGAGATGTTTGTATGAAGAGATAATCTGTATTTAATATTTATGCTTTGCTCAAAATCCATGTAGGCAAGTCCTGAAGCAGGAATAGTCAACATAAAGTTACAGACAAGGATCATATCTACATCTTATTATTTGTTGTAATTTCAATATGAAAGGAACCCCATAAGCTCATATGTTTGAAATGTTAGTTCCCCAAACAGCTTGTACAAATTTGGGAGGTTGTAGAACCTTCAGAAACTAGGGAACACCTGACAGAGGTAGACCACTAGGAATGGACCTTGAGAGCATCGGATCAATTTTGCTTCCTTTTTTAATATCTAGTTTATTTGGAAACCTGCTCTTATGTATCTCTGAGGTTCCTCAAACCCTCTTTGTAGACAAGGCTGACCTTGAAATCTTGATCTTCCAATTCTACCTCAGGAGTTCTGGGATTACAGACATTAGTCATCACACCTGGTTTCTGTAATGCTAGGAATTGATTCTAGGGCCTCATGTATACCATTCTACTAGCAGAACTCCTTACCCAGTTCTGATTTATCCCTTTTAGTCCACCAATACCAGAACAAGCTTCACTACATGCTTTGATGACAGCTGAAGTGGTTCAGTCCAGGGCATCAAAAGATGAACTGTACCCACCATGAACCAAAATAAAATTTCTTCCTTTAAGTGCTTCTGACAAGTGTTCTGTCATAGCAACAAAAGTAAGTAATGCACTAGTCATGGAATTTGTGTTTTAAAGATTTGCTGATCTCGCTGAGAATAGTCAGTACATTCTTATTAAATCCTTCTCTTAGAAAAATTGACATTTCCCTCCCTAGAATATTGTAGAAAATATGTCAATATTGCCACATTGGATAGCTTATAGGTCAGTGGCAACCATACCTGTGCAAACATATTGTTTTCTGCACATGCTGTATTTGTATTTGTTAGTTCATCTACTCCATAAAGGAATTGTTTAAGGATGGATTATGTGCAGTGTGATTACTAGGTATATAAAGGGAAAGCAAAGCAAATACCTTTTTTTTTTTTTTGCAATGGAGAGTCTCAATGCAGATTAAAGGATGCATAAGCAAACACAAAAACATCCACATAAAAAGCAGTATCATAGTTATTTTGAAGAAACATAGCACATAACTTTAGAACGAGATAGGATTCAAAGTATCTGAGCCTGATAAAAATTGAAGAGTAAAGGAATACACCTGGTCTTACTGAGGAAACTGTGGCTTGCAAAAGTAATGGTCACCACGAAATGAGAGAAGAGAAAAGAATAGTAATTTACACTCTTTCCACCTCCTCAACAGGCTCTTATTTTCCATGTTTAGAGCTCACTGTTCGACATGGGAGACTATCAGGAGATAATACTGAAATGATTGGAAGAATGTGATTATGTACACATTGAGTTTTGCTTTTATATTTCAGTCATATGGGAGGTATGTAATCCTTTGAAAGAGATCATCAATGTTCATTCTATACATTTTCAAACTCAATACTCTATACACAGAAGATATAGCTTCTACTGATAGAGATATCTTTGAACCTCAAAAGGTATATAACATTTATAATATTTATATAACCCACAAATTCTAATCAGTATAAAACCGAAGCCTGTAATTATATTAAGAGATAGTTGGTATGTAAAATAGATTTGTAGTCATGGCACATTTATTTCAGAGAGCTATAGCATAGGTGTAAAGAAATTAAAAAAGAAAGCTACATAATTGGAAACTAAATAGTATGATCCTGAGTGTAATGTTAGATCTTATGGTAAGAAGTCACTAATACTTATAACAGGGCCAGAATTGGTAAATAAATTAAGATGGGTCTCAAGCTTAACTCTAAGAATTAAATTCAAATTGTGTAGGGCTGCAGTAATTTCATCTTGGTGGATTAGTATGAAGACCCAAATATGCATTCACTATACGTTTGTTTATATTTTTAAGTCATTTCTGTGTAATCAAAGTTTGAATTTTATTCATATTTCTGGGGTCATGTCTTATTTAATCTGGTCATATTTCCCAGGGTTATAGCCAGGGAACCAGCCCATGTAGCTATCATAGCTACGTATGTGTCTCTTGCTTGTGAGAGATCTGTAGAGTTTTAGTTTTTAGTAGTTTTGGATATATATCAAGTATTTTGTAGATTGTTTCTTTGTTGGGATTTTTCAGAAGTTTTTCTCAAGCTCAGACTAGAATATGTGTTCTTGAGGAGAAAACAGTTGGTATAAAGTGCAGTTTCCTTATGCCCTGTGTGAAGCCATGTTTAAACAGCCTGCCTTTAAGGCAAAGCAGATGTGGATCAGTTGGATCTGGTAGGTCTGGAAGGTTTCTGCATTGTCCCGTGGCTCATGGCTACTCCTTTCCATAATGCATTTCTTGGAAAGATATCACAGCAAACTCCCTGAACTAAAAGAGAAGAAATCATCGCTGATTTCAGTATGGGCAGAATTTTTACATAAATTACTTAGATTTCTCTGGTCATTGATTAAATGATATATAATTCCTTCACATCAATGCATACAGATGGATTTTACTTTTATTGTTTGGGTTATTAACCAGTGCTACTTTATTTTCTTATTCAGATTGTTTGATCTTTGATTACTACTGAGTTGCTCTTTCAGTATGCTTTTCTTCCTAAATAGCCCTTATTTATGGGCACAAGATGCTCCTGGCTCATGTACTTTGTTTCTGGACGTAGTTATAGATTCTCTCATTTGCCACTGTTGACTGTTTTATTTATCATAGAAGATGACTAGAAACTCAGGTTAATAATGTGTGTGCTCATCCAAGCTGCTGTCCTTGCTTGGAAGTCATCTCAGCTAACAGACATCGGGAAAAATATTGGCTAAACATCTACAGATCTGTGCCCATATTAAACGAATCAGATGTACCCAGTGGTGTGCCTAACATTAATCCATCACCATAAAGATCATTCTAGTCTCTGTCTTTTGCTTATTTATCCCAAACTTCCCAATCAAATGCTAAAAACCATGGCTTCCAGTTTTCCACAAATATTTACTTAATTTAAAAACCTAGAAAGATCAAGTTACTAATCCAGATCACCACACCATGAGAGAAAAACACATTTCTGTGTATACTTTTCTTTGACTTTATTTTGTAGATTTCTGTTTCAAAGTTACTTACTCGTCATTTTTGTCAACCTTATGGGGCAAGGTTGTTTCATATATTTGTAATAACTAGATCCCACACCCATCCCCTGCCCCTTTTTTTTCCCGCTTGTATTTAATCCTGGAGTTCTTCCAACATCTAATGGTACTTTATTTAATCTGCATACATCAAGTGTTGTGCTGTCCCATGAGTATTGAAAAATGCATAATGTCATTTTTCTCTCATCACGGTGTCATAGGAAATGTTTCAGTAACCCCAAAATTCTCCTGTTTTTTACCTATTCTACCTCACCCGTTTTTCTGAAATTCCTGGATCAACCAACATTTAGATATTTTTGCCCATTTTGTTACTTTTCTTTTTCTACAGTGTTTTACAATGAGCATCATCAGACCAACTTTATTCAGTTTTTATGGTTTGACTGCCTAGGGCTTTCTTTGTTTGGTTTTGTTATAAGTGAATAGTATGCAGATGGATAGATTTACTACCATTTTCTTGTTTACTTGCATAATGAAACAGATTTTGGATGCCTTAAGTCGGGGGGGGGGACTATGAATGAAACTGATAAAAGCACTCACACTGCAGATTACTGTACTAGGCAAGTTCCCACACCAGGAGGGCACACCTAGGAGCATGTTTTTGGGGTTTTGTATATTTGACTGGGTTTACACACCCACTCCCATTTATCAACAATGAGTGTTAATATTTTCCCAGCAGTTCACCTTGTCTACTTCTGTGTATTGGGCTTTAACAATTCTAGTAGGTTTAAGTGTTGCCTCATTATTTTGTGTATTATAATGCCCAATCTAAAAGTGATGGCAGGCATCTTCTCCTGCTTTTTTCACCCTCTATTTCTTTTTTGTGGATATGTCTGCTTAGGACTTTGTCCCATTTTTAATTTATTTTAACAATGAGATTTGAAAAATTATCTGTGTTAAGCACAAGTTATTTTTCAGCTGTGTGTTTCACAACCATTTACTTCTACTCTCCAACAGTACTGTTTTCTATATAGAGGTTTTATTCAACAAAGGACAACTTAGTCTTTTCAACCTTGTTTTTATTTCCGAGCCTAAAAACTCATTATTAATCTCATTGTCCTCCAGAATTTCTGTATTATAATTTGCAATAGATATTTTGAATAAAGTATTGAATGCCTCATTTCAGTCTATTCAATTTTTGGACTTAAGTGTGTGTGTGTGTGTGTGTGTGTGTGTGTGTGTGTGTGTGTGTGTG
>NW_026596143.1:7349424-7409129 GCF_907164565.1 Psammomys obesus | reverse complement strand
TGTGTGTGTGTGTGTGTGTGTGTGTGTGTGTGTGTGTGTGTGTGTGTTTAAAAAGCTAGATCTTTTTTCAAGCTTTCTATTTTCTCTCTTATTTCCTTCCTCTTCTCCCTTCCCCCTACTCCTTCTTATTCTCTCTCCCATACTTTTGCCTCATGATCACTATTCTGCTACATTTATCTGTCTGTATTCTCTGATGAAAATTTTACTTTATTGAACATTGTAATTTTCATGTCTTAATATCAGGATACTAAGTGTCCACAGACTTTATTCTTCTTTGATAGTATTATGCTGCCTACTTTTGGCCCATTTGTCTTCCCAAGTAAACTTTAAAATCAGCTTAACTCGCAGGCCAGGCAAGATGGCGGTGCCGGGAGGACTCTCATTCTGAGCAGCAGCAGCAGGATCAGCACAGTGACCAGCAATTAGAACTGGCGGCCATAAAACACAGTTATTATGTTTCTCAGGTGAGAGGATACCCCACGGGGGGGTTCAGTCAGCATTTAACTCACCTGGATAAACCGTGGAAGAGATCCCGGTTCCACCAGATGCTCAGCTGCCTGCTGCCAGCCCCAGCCCCAGCCCAGAGCCACAAGTCAGTGTCTCTGGTCATGGTCCCAGACTGAACCATGCATACCACACTATCAGAGACTGGAATTTTCAGTCAAGAGATAACCCCACGGTACAGGAAACGTGTAGGGACCAACCTTAGGTCACCCATATATCCCCTGGAAAAGACTTGGGTTCCACATGGCACCCCAGGAACCAGCCCGGAGCCAGAGCCAGGGACCCAGTCTCCAGCACAGAGCCCTGCCTGACTGGGCGCCTGATTCGCTGCCTGAGATAGAACTGTGGGCACCAGGGCACCAGCGAATGAGTTTCACTGTCTGGTGCAAACACACAGGGAGGGAAACGGCTGGTCTGATCTCAGAGCACTCAGCCGACACCCCCACCCCGAAAAGGTCTCGGGAAAATTACACAGTTTAGGCAGACACCCAGGCTCCCAAAGGCCGGAAAGGCAGACACAGGCAGTTTCTGCGCACCAGACAATTGGCAGAGACTGAGCCCCCATCACTCAGCTGTGCTCCAGACACAGGCAGTTTCTGCGGCCAGCCAGCTGGCAGAGACTGAGCAGTGCGTACCAGGGCAAAAAAAGAAACTGGGAGTCCCTGTCTCCAGAGATCCCACAGGGAAGGAAGGAAACTGTTCTGACTTAAATCACCCAATCCTTCCCTGGAAAAAGTCTAGCAAAGACCGGCAGGGCCGAGCTGCCATCACTCAGCTGTGCTCCAGACACAGGCACAAAGAGTTGCTGCACACCAGATGTCCAACTGGGTCACAGCAGCTGATCATTAAATTTACAGCAAGAAACCCAAAAATAGGGCAGCTGTCCGCAGGACTTCCCTGGGTGAGAGGAGAACCCTCTCTGCTAACAAAGACCACAGTTACCACTCAGGTCTCTATCCCTGAGTTGAGCAGCAGCAACTCCTGAAAAAACACCAGCCATCCAGGGACTATACCCAAAAAGCTGAGAAGACATCCTTCAGGAAAAACCAGCTTTCTGCAAAGGGGATTCTTTCTACCACAGGATCCCCAGGAACCACCAGAAAATAACCCCAAACACCTAAGATAGCACAATGGGTAGAGGCCAGTGTAAAAGCTCAAGCAACAAAAGACAGAGCAATATGGCATCTCCAGAACCCAGTTACCCAGGGTCAAGTAGCCCTGGACACCTCAGCATAACTGAAATCCAAGAAGATGATCTAACAACTATGCTCATGAAGATGATAAGAGAGGAAACAAATAGGATACATAAAGACATAGAGGAAGATAAACTCAAACAGAATATTGCCATCCATAAAGAAATAGAGGAAGCTGCAGCCAAACAGTTTATGGCCTTTAGAAAGGAAATGATTAAAGCACTGAATGAAATAAAAGAAACAGAGTTGAAGGAACTAAAAGAAAAACAGGAAAGTATAATCAGACAGGTAAAGGAGGTAAACAAAACAACTCAAAACATGAAGATAGAATTGGAAAAATTAAAGAAAACACAAATGTAGAAAATAATGGAGAGTAAGAATCTAGGGAAGAAAATTGGAACTACAGAGGTAAGCATAACCAACAGACTAGAAGAGATGGAAGAAAGAGTCTCAGATGTAGAAGATACAATGGAAGAAATGGATGTATCTGTCAAAGAAAATGTTAAATCCAAAAAATTCCTGACACAGACCGTCCAAGAAATCCTAGACAATGAAAAGACAAAACCTAAGAATAATAGGTATAGAGGAAAAAGAAGACTCTCTTCTCCAAGGCCCAGAAAATATTTTCAACAAAATCATTGACAAAAATTTCCCCAAGTTAAAGGAGAGGCCATTAAGAATACATGAGGCCTACAGAACACCCAACAAATTTGACCAGAAAAGAAAATCCTCCCAAAACATAATAATCAAAACAGTAAGTATACAGAACAAAGAAAAAATACTAAAAGCTGCAAGGAAAAAAGGCCAAGTAACATATAATGGCAAACCCAAGAATTACACCTGACTTTTCAACAGAGACTATGAAAGCACGAAAGGCCTGGACGGATATCATGCAGACCCTAAGAGAACACAGATGTCAGCCCAGGCTACTATACCCCGCAAAACTCTCATTCCTCATAGATGGAGAAAAGAAGATATTCAATGACAAAAACAAATTTAAACAATACCTACAAACAAATCCAGCATTACAAAAGACACTGGAAGGAAAAATACAACCCCAAAAAATAAGCTTCTTTCAAGAAAACACAGGAAATAATTAACCTTACTACAGTAAAACAAAAAGCGACCAAGCACACAACCTGATGACCACAGCCAACATCAAAATCAAGGGATCTAACAGCCACTGGTCATTAATCTCTCTCAACATCAATGGACTCAACTCTCCAATAAAAAGACACATATTAACAGAATGGATATGTAACCAAAACCTAGCAATCTGTTGCATACAAGAAACACACCTAAGACACAAAGATAGACATTACCTGAGGGTAAAGGGTTGGAAGACGACTTTCCAAGCAAATGGACCCAAGAAGCAAGCAGGAGTAGCCATTCTAATATCTGATAAAATAGACTTGCAACCAAAATTAATAAAAAGAGATGGGGAAGGACACTTCATACTCATCAAAGGAAAATTCCACCAGGAAGACATCACAATCCTGAACATCTATGCCCCAAATACAAGAGCACCCACATTTGTTAAAGAAACATTGATAAAATTTAAACCACATATAGATCCCACACATTAATAGTGGGAGACTTCAACACCCCACTCTCAACAAAGGACAGGTCAACAAAACAGAAATTAAACAAAGAAACAATGTCTCTGACAGAGGTCATGAATCAAATGGACCTAACAGACATTTACAGAACTTTACAACCAAACACAAAAGAATTTACCTTCTTCTCAGCACCTCATGGAACCTTCTCCAAAATAGACCATATAGTTGGTCACAAAGCAAGCCTCAACAGATACAAGAAGATTGAAATAATCCCTTGTATATTGTCTGATCACCATGGAATAAAGCTGGACCTCAACAATAACAGAAATAGCAAAAAGCCTACACACACATGGAAACTGAACAACTTGCTACTAAATGACAGCTGGGTCAGGGAAGAAATAAAGAAAGAAATTAAAGTCTTTCTAGAAATCAATGAAAATGAAGACACAACATACCCAAACTTGTGGGACACAATGAAAACAGTACTAAGAAGAAAGTTCATAGCACTAAGTGCCTTCAAGAAGAAATTCGAGACAGCTCATTCAAGCAACTTAATGGCTCACTTAAAAACTCTAGAAAAAGAAGAAGCAGACACACCAAGAAGGAGTAGATGGCTGGAAATAATCAAACTCAGGGCTGAAAACAATCAATTGGAAACAAATAAAACAATTCAAAGAATCAATGAAACCAAGAGCTGGTTCTTTGAGAAAATCAACAAGATCGACAAACCCTTAGCCAAGCTAACTAAAAGACAGAGACACCACCCAAATCAACAAAATCAGAAATGAAAAGGGGGACATAATTACAGACACTGAGGAAATCCAAATAATCATTAGGACTTACTTCAAAAGTCTCTATGCCACAAAATATAAAAATCTAAAGGAAATGGACAATTTTCTTGATTGATTTGACTTACCAAAGCTGAATCAGGACCAGGTAAATCAACTAAATAGTCCTATATCCCCCAAAGAAATAGAAGCGGTCATCAAAAGTCTCCCAACCAAAAAGAGCCCAGGACCAGATGGCTTCAGCACAGAATTCTACCAGACCTTCAAAGAAGAGCTAACTTGAATTCTCTTCAAACTATTCCACAAAATAGAAATAGAAGGAACATTACCAAACTCATTCTATGAAGCCACAGTCACCTTGGTACCTAAACCTCACAAAGACTCAACAAAGAAAGAGAATTCCAGGCCAATCTCCCTTATGAACATTGATGCAAAAATACTTAGCAAAATACTTGCAAACCGAATCCAAGAACACATCAAAGATATTATCCACTATGACCAAGTAGGCTTCATCCCAGGTATGCAGGGGTGGTTCAATATACGGAAATCCATCAATGTAATCCACCATATTAATAAACTGAAAGAAAAAAACCACATGATAATCTCCCTAGATGCTGAAAAAGCATTTGACAAAATTCAACATCCATTCATGTTTAAAGTATTGGAGAGATCAGGGATACAAGGCACATATCTAAACATAGTAAAGGCGATATACAGCAAGCCTATAGCCAACATCAAACTGAACGGAGAGAAACTTAAAGCAATCCCACTGAAATCAGGGACAATACAAGGCTGCCCACTCTCTCCATATCTCTTCAACATAGTGCTAGAAGTCCTTGCTAGAGCAATAAGACAGTTGAAGGAGATCAAGGGGATACAGATGGGAAAGGAAGAAGTCAAATTATCACTATTTGCAGATGATATGATAGTATACATGAGTGACCCCAAAAACTCTACCAGGGAACTCCTACAGCTGATAAACACCTTCAGCAAAGTGGCCGGATAAAAAATTAACTCAAAAAAATCAGTAGCACTCCTGTATACAAAAGACAAGGGGGCTGAGAAAAAATTAGGGTAACAACACCCTTCACAATAGCCACAAATGACATAAAGTACCTTGGTGTAACCCTAACCAAGCAAGTCAAAGACTTGTATGAAAAAAATTTCAAGTTTCTGAAGAAAGAATTAGAAGAAGATATGAGAAGATGGAAAGATCTCCCATGCTCATGGCTTGGCAGGATTAACATAGTAAAAATGGCCATCTTACCAAAAGCAATCTACAGATTTAATGCAATTCCCATCAAATTGCCAACACAATTCTTTACAGACCTGGAAAGAAAAATTCTCAACTTCGTATGGAATAACAAAAAACCCAGATTTGCTAAAACAATCCTCTACAATAAAAGATCTTCTGGAGGTATCTCCATCCCTGATCTCAAGCTGTACTATAGAGCAACAGTTATAAAAAACTGCATGGTACTGGCATAGAAACAGAATGGTGGATCAATGGAACCGAACAGAAGACCCAGAAATAAACCCACACACTTATGGACACCTGATTTTTGACAAAGGTGCCAAAACCATACAATGAAAAAAGATAGCATCTTCAACAAATGGTGCTGGTCTAACTGGATGTCTACATGTAGAAAAATGAAAATAGATCCATAATTATCACCCTGCACAAAACTGAAGTCCTAGTGCATCAAAGACCTCAACATAAAACCAGACACATTAAATTGGCTAGAAAAAAAGTGGGGAATACCCTAGAACTCATTGGTACAGGAGAAAACTTCCTGAACAGAACATCAGCAGCACAGGCTCTAAGAGCAACAATCAATAAATGGGACCTCCTGAAACTGAAAAGCTTCTGTAAAGCAAAGGATACTGTCATCAAAACAAAGCGACTGCCTACAGATTGGGAAAGAATCTTCACCAACCCTTTGTCTGACAGAGGACTCATATCCGGTATATATAAAGAACTAAAGAAGCTGAAAAGCAGCAAACCAAGTAATTCACTTAAAAAATGGGGAACAGAGCTAAAGAGAGAATTCTCTGTAGAGGAATATCGAATGGCAGAGAAGCACTTAAAGAAATGCTCAACCTCATTAGCCATTAGGGAAATGCAAATCAAAACAACCTTGAGATTTCACCTTACACCCATCAGAATGGCCAAGATGAAAAACTCAAGTGACAGCACATGCTCGAGAGGTTGTGGAGAAAGGGGAACCCTCCTCCACTGCTGGTGGGAATGTAAACTTGTACAACCACTCTGGAAAGCAATCTGGCACTTTCTCAGACAACTAGGAATAGCGCTTCAACTACACAAAAAGGACATTTGCTCAACCATGTTTGTAGCAGCTTTATTTGTAATAGCCAGAAGCTGGAAACAGCCCAGATGACCCTCAACTGAAGAATAGATGCAGAAATTGTGGTACATCTATACAATGGAGTATTACTCAGCAATGAAAAATAAGGAAATCATGAAATTTGTAGGTAAATGGTGGGACCTGGAAAAGATCATCCTGAGTGAGTTGTCCCAGAAGCAAAAAGACACACAGTATATACTCACTCATATAAACATACAACATAGGATAAACCCACTAAAATCTGTACATCTAAACAAACTAAGCGAAAGAGAGGACCCTAACTAAAACGCTCAATCCCCATCCTGAAAGGCAAAGAGGATGGACATCAGAAGAAGAAGAAAACAGGAAACAACCTCGGAACCTGCCACAGAGGGCCTCTGAAAGCCTCTGCCGTGCAGACTGTCAAAGCAGATGCTGAGCCTGATGGCCAACTGACAGACAGAGTGAATGGAATTTTATGTAAGATGTGGGAAATAGTAAGAGCTGGAGAGTACAGGAACTCCACAAGGAGAGCAACAGAACAAAATAATTTGAACACAGGGAACTTCCCAGAGACTCATACTCCAACCAAGGACTATTCATGGAGATAATGAATAGAACCCCTGCACAGATGTAGCCCATGGCAGTTTAGTGTCCAAGTGGCTTACATAGTGATGGGAAGAGGGACTGCCTTTGACATAAACTGATTGGCCTGCTCTTTGATCACTTCCCCCTGAGGGGGAAGCAGCCTTACCAGGCCACAGAAGAATACAATGCAGCCATTCCTGATGTGATCTGATAGACCAAGATCAGAAGGAAAGAGAGGATGACCTCCTCTATCAGTGGATGTGGGGAGGAGCATACATGAAGAAAGGGGAGGTGGGTTGGGATCGGGAGGGCAGGAGGGGAGGGGCTTATGGGGCATACAAAATGAATAAAGTGTAATTAATAATAATAATAAAAAAGAAGAAGAAATAAAAAAAAATCAGTTTAACTCAATATGTATAAAGTACCTTTCAGGAATTTTATTTAAATTACATTAAATATCTAAATCAATATATGAAAAATTAGCATCTTTATAATACTGAGAACTCTATCTTACAAAAGAAGATAGCTGTCTTTATTCATATAGTCTTTAGTATTTTTCATTGACTTTTGTAGTTTTATTCATACAAGACCCACATATTGTATAAGATTTGCCCCTAAGAGTTTAATTTGTGCTTTGTAGATGAAAGTCTTAAATTCTAATTATTATTGTTGGTATATTATTAATTTATTGGCTTAATATATTAATATTATCTTTTATAACTTTACTATATTTGTTTGATAGTTGATATTTTCTATATTGGTCATTTTGTTTTGGGGAATTGATGACAATTTAATTCTTACTCACTAATATATGAATCTTTCTACTTGCTGAATTCTTTTTTGAAGATAACTATATCATCTTTAAGACTGGTATTTTACTGATCACAATGCAAAATTTCAGAGACTAGATTCAATGGACACAACTACAAACCACTCCTGTATCTAAGGGTGCATTTTTGAAGAGGAGGTGGAATGTTTGTAAGAACAAGAAGATTTGAGAGTTTGTTTTGGGATTGTGTTTCCTAGTAATATCAGAAGCTACATCCACAAGTTGTCAACAACCTGACTGCCTAAATATTAACTAAACAAGGATGACACCAGTGAACATGCCAAACGCCCCAGCGAAAAGCTCATGAGACTTGGGTCCTACAGAAAGAATGATAAGACAACTGAGGAAAGCTAGGATTAGGAGAAGTGGTCTTCTCCAGAGAAGAGCACTAACCCGGTGTGATCTAACCCGGTCAGGTCAGTGTCCCAGAACCCACCTGTGCCATCTGTCTGTACATAACTGGGCCTAGTTACACCAACCTGTTTACCATCTTAGCCAGATCCAACAAAGAGCCCCCAAACCATATTTCCTATCTTTTTTTTTGTGAAATATGTATATTTCATTTTTTAAAAGTAATTACAGTTTATTCACTTTGTATCCCAGCTGTAGCCCCCTCCCTCATTCCCTCCCAATCCCACCCTCCTGCCCTCATTTCCTCCAATGTCCAATCCCCCAGTCCACTGATAGAGGATGTCGTCCTCCCCTTCCATCTGACCCTAGCCTATCAGGTCTCATTAGGACTGGCTGCATTATCTTCCTCTGTGGCCTGGTAAGGCTGCCCCCTAAACCTGAGAGTGAGGTAATCAAAGATCCAGCCACTGAGTTCATGTCAGAGATAGTCCCTGTTCCCCTTACTAGAAAGCCCACTTGGTGACTGAGCTGCCATGGGCTACAACAATGCAGATGTTCTAGGTTATCTCCATGCCTGGTCTTGGGTTGGATTATCAGTCTCAGAAAAGACTCCCGGGTCCAAATATTTTGGTTCTGATGCTATCCTTGTGGAGTTCCTGTCCCCTCAAAGTCTTTCTATTTCCCCCTTCTTTCATAAGATTCCGTGCACTCTGCCCAAAGTTTGGCTATGAGCCTCAGCATCTTTTTTGAAACCTTGTTGGGTAGAGTTTGAGCCCTCTGTGGTAGGCTTTTGTCATATTCCCTGTTTTCTTCCTCTTCCAATGTCTGCCCTGTTTGCCTCTCTGAGTGTGGATTGATCATTTTACCCAGGGTCCTCCTTCTTGCCCAGCTTCCTTAAGTGTACAGATTTTAGTATGTTTATCTTATTTTTAACGGCTAATATCCACTTATAAGTAAGTATTTACCATGTGTTACTTTCTGCTGCTGGGATACCTTACTCAGGAAGATCTTTTCTACTTCCCACCATTTCCCTGCAAATTTCATGAATTTCTCGTTTTTTAATTGCTGAGTAATATTCCTTTGCATAAATATACCACAATTTCTTTCTCCATTCCTCAGTTGGAGGACATCTGTGTTGTTTCCAGATTCTGGCTATTATGAACAAAGCTGCTACAAATATTGCTGAGCAAATGTCCTTGTTGTGTACCTGGGCATCTTTTGGATATATGCCTCGGAGTGGTATAGCTGTATCTTGAGAAAGCACTGTTCCTAATTGTCTGAGAAAGTGCCCGATTGGTTTCTAACGTGTGTGGTTGTACAAATTTACATTCCTACCAGCAATGTAGGAGGGCTCCCCTTTATTCACATCCTTCCAGCATGTATTGTCACTTGAATTTTTGATCTTTGTAATTCTGATGGGTATAAGGTGAAATCTCAGAATCAAAGTCCTTATTCATCAGAGAAATGCAAATCAAAATGACCAGGATATTTCACCTTACACCTATGCTTTTTTATTGTTCTTATTGCTGAAATGAAATTACCTTTGTCTCTCTAAGCAACAATCAGCACCAAGTACCAGAAAGACTGACCTACTAGTTCATCAGGACTGATATTAAATCAATCATGTTTTGACAAAAAAAAAAAAAAAAACAGCTGTGGCAAGCTAGTATCTCATATCAGATATACCGGTAAAACAAGTCTACCTGTTCAGGTCATATTCCCAAACACAAAAATGTTTGAAAGGTGGAGACAATATGCTCTCTCCTTAAAGAAAAAAAAAATAAACAAAACAAAATACTTGTTTAGTAGAAATGTTCTCCAATGAGAATTGCCTAGATAAACTCCAGGATACATAATTGAAATGAATAGTTATAAACATGATCAGCACTAAGGGAATCAAAAAGGAGAGTTGAAATGATATTGCTTATTTTATTTTCAAGTTTTTTATTTTTATTAATTACAGTTTATTCAATTTGTATCCCACCTGTACCTCCCTCCCTCCTCTCCTCTCAATCCTACCCTCCCTCCATCTTCTCCACCCATGCCCTTCCTTCAGTCCACTGATAGGGGTGGTCTTCCTCTCCTTCCTTCTGATCCTAGTCTATAAGGTCTAGCCATTAGGAGTGGCTGCATTGTCTTCCTTTGTGGACTGATAAGGCTGCACCCCCCAATGGGGAGGTGTTCAAAGAGCAGGCCAATCAGTTCATATCAGAGACAGTCCCTGTTCCTATTACTATAGAACCCACTTGGACTCTGAACTGCCTAGGGCTACATCTGTGCAGGGGTCCTAGGTTATCTCCATGAATGGTCCTTGGTTGGATTATCAGGCTCAGAAAATACACATGTGCCCAGATTTTTTGGTTCTGTTGCTCTCCTTGTGGAGCTCCTGTTTCCTCCAGGTCTTTCTATCTCTCCCTTCTTTCCTAATATTCCCTGCACTCTGCCCAAAGGTTAGTTATAAGTCTTAGCATCTGCTTTGATACCCTGCAGGGCAGAGTCTTCAGAGGCCCTCTGTGGTAGACTCCTGTCCTGTTCCCTGTTTTCTCCCTCTTCTGATATCCATCCTTTTTTTGTTTCTCAATGAGGATTGAGCATCTTGCCAGAGTCCTCCTTCTTGATTAGTTTCTTTAGGTGTACAGATTTTAGTATGTTTATCCTATATTATATGTCTAATATCCACTTATTAGTGAGTATATATCCTGTGTGTCTTTCTGCTTCTGGGATACCTTACTCAGGATGATCTTTTGCAGTTCCCACCATTTGCTTGCCAATTTCATGATTTCTTTCTTTTTAATTACTGAATAATATTCCATGTAAATGTACTACATTTTCTGTATCCATTCCTCAACTGAGGGTCATCTGGGCTGTTTCCAGCTTCTGGCTATTACAAATAAAGCTGCTACAAACATGGTTGAGCAAATGTCCTTGTTGTATACTTGAACATTTTTAGATATATGCCTAAGAGTGGTAGCTGGATCTTGAGGTAGCACTATTCCTAATTGTCTGAGAAAGTGCTAGACTTGTATAAAAAAGTTTTCTAATCTCTGAATAAAGAATTAGAAGAAGATATCAAAACATGAAAGTTCTCCCATGCTCATGCCTTGGCAGGATTAATGTAGTAAAAATGGCCATCTTACCAAAAGCAATCTACAGATACATTGCAATTCCCATCAAATTATGAACAAAATTCTTTACAGACCTGGAAAAAAAATTCTCAACTTCATATGGAACAACAAGAAACCCAGAATTGCTAAAACAATCCTCTACAATAAAAGATCTTCTGGAGGTATCTCCATCCTTGATCTCAAGATTTACTATAGAGCAACAATAGTAAAAATTGCATGGTGCTGACATAGAAAATGACTGACAGATCAATGGAATTGAATAGAAGACCATGAAATGACCGCACACACTTTCAGACATCTTATTTTTGAGAAAGGTGCCAAAACCATACAATGGAAAAAAGACAGCATCTTCAACAAATGGTGCTGGTCTAACTGGATGTCTACATGTAGAAAAATGCAAATAGATCCATACTTATCACCCTGTACAAAACTGAAGTCCAAGTGGATCAAAGACCTTAATATAAAACCAGACACACTAAATCTGTCAGAAGAAAAAGTGGGGAAGAACCTTGAACTCATTGGCACAGGAGACAACTTCCTGAACAGAACACCAACAGCACAGGCTCTAAGAGCAACAATCAACAAATGGGACCTCATGAAACTGAAAACCTTCTGTAAAGCAAAGGACACCATCATCAAAACAAAACGACTGCCTACAGATTGGGTAAAGATATTCACCTGAGAGACCAAAAGATTAAAAATTAGCAGCTATTATTAATAGTTAAGGCCTGAAATAGGTGGGTAAAGAAGTCCAGGAATGCCCTGAGGGGAAAAACTGCCTTTTGCATTCTTTCCTCACCCACTAGAGATACAGTTGCTAGGAAACTGGCCCATCCCCCTAGGGAGGGACACCAGGCCAATCAATTCAAAATGTAGCATTTTGACCAATGCATGCTT
Organism: Psammomys obesus; assembly: GCF_907164565.1. NCBI lineage: Eukaryota > Metazoa > Chordata > Mammalia > Rodentia > Muridae > Psammomys > Psammomys obesus. The sequence continues at coordinate 7,396,950 of NW_026596143.1, read as the reverse complement.
GCCAGGCAGGAATTGCCCCTTCCTTGGGCATGCTGGGAGGGACCAGAATCTTTAAATCACCCTACTAACCTGGGCACAGGGCACTTGGCTCACACTACTTTTGCGGGCCCAAGCTGCAGCTTTTAATTTACAATAAAAAGAACCTCATGTATTTACAGGGGAGTCTGTTTATTTCTGGTCTTTTGGGGTTCATGAACTGGGCAGAACACACCAATCCCATATCTAACAGAGGGCTAATATTCAGTATATATAAAGAACTCAAGAAGTTAAACAGCAACAAATCAAGTAATCCAATTAAAAAATGGAGTACAGAGCTAAACAACAAAGCGTCAATAGAGGAACCTTGACTGTCAGAGAAACACTTATAGAAATGTTCAAGGTCCTTAGCCATCAGGGAAATACAAATCAAAACGACCCTGAGATTTCACCTTACACTCAACAGAATGGCTAAGATCAAAAACTCAAGTGACAACACATGCTGGAGAGGATGTGGAGAAAGGGGAACCCTCCTCCACTGCTGGTAGGAATGAAAATGATATTGCTTTAGACAGTGTCCTATTGCTATGAAGAGACACTATGATCTTAGTTACTACGACCTTATAAAAAAATCTCTTATAAAAGGAAAGCATTTAAGTGTGGCTTGCTTACAATTTCAGAAGTTTAGTCCATTATTAGTATAGTAAGAATGGCAGCAGAATCAGGTATAAATGCTGGAGACAGAGCTGAGAATTTCATTTTCAGATCTGCTGGCTGTAGAAAGAACCACATGGCCTGGTTTGAGCTTTTGAAATGCCAAAGTCCAACCCAGTCAAGAAGTTTTTTCAGCAAGGCCACACCTACTCCAACAAGGCCACACCTAATTCCTCTCAAGTAGTACCACTTCTGTTAAAAAACAAACATAGGCATCAACAAATACTTCAAGAAGATATGAATAAATTCTGTACTGAAATTCTTTAAAACCTAAACACCCACCTGTATAAAATGACAAAGATGATTCAGAATTTGAAAAGTTATTTCGATAAAAAAAAAGTACTGAAGATTTTCAAGGTAAAGTGAAGATGAAACTGAAAATCTCAATGACCAATTTGAAATTCAGAAGAAAGAATTAGAAGTAGAATGGATCAAGTGAAAGGCAGAATATCAGAATTTGAGGATTAAGGAGATAATTTGGACTACTTAGGCAAGGGATTAAATTTTTGAATTACTGACATAAAAGAAGGAGAAGAACTCAGGTGAATGACATAGATCCAATTTTTAACAAGATCATAGAAGAAAACGTCCACAAATACATACTCATACAAACACAAGAAACACATAGAGCAACAACTAGACAGGACTAGAAAAGAAACTCCCCATGGTTTTATTATAGCTAAAACACTACATGTATAGAACAATGAAAGGGTATTAAAAGCAGAACAACAACAAAAATGCCACAAGTCACTTGTAAAGAAAAAACCATAAGAGTAGAAGCTGACTTCTCAACTGAAATTTTGAAAGTCAGAAGAGAGTCTAGTGTACTCCAAGTTGAAAAAAAAATGCCAACCTAGATTACTTTATTTAGCATAATCATCTACCATAGGAGAAATAGCCCTATTTTCTATAGCCTATTATAACCTCTTAATCAGCTTTAAAAAATAAGGTATAGAAAATACTGGAAGCAATAAGTTCATACTGAATATAGTTAAGAGGCTGCTAAAGGGGAGGGGGACCTAAACATGATTAAAAACACAAACTGAGGCATGAACTCAGTGGCTGGTTCTTTGACCTCTCCCCACACCCACAGGGAGGAGCACCCTTGCTAGGCCACAGAGGAGAACATTGTAGCCAGTCCTGGTGAGACCTGATAAGCTAGGGTCAGATAAAAAGGGAGGAGGAACTCCCCTATGAGTGGACTTAGAGAGGGACAGGGAGGAGATGAGGGAGGGAGGGTGTGATTGGGAGGGAATATTGGAGGTTGCTACAGCTGGGATATAAAGTATATAAAATATAATATACAATTATAAATCGTAATTAATATAAAAAATAAAAATTTAATTAAAAAAGAACACAAACTGAAAAAATAACAACAAAAACACAAATAACAGTTATCAAAAATATGAAGTTCAATAATATCTTTTACTATTAATATCCTTAACCCCTTATTCAAATGTCATAGATTAGTTGAATGAATTAAAAAAAAGTTAAACAAAGTTCTTTTCTTTTGTTGTCTACAAAAACCCATTCTTACTTTCAAAGGTAGGCTACCTTAGAATGAAAAGATGGGGAAACTTATTCCAAGAAAACTGGACAAGGAAACAATCAGGCATTGCTATACTCATACATGACAAAATTACTTCAAATCAAAATTAAAGTTAAAATTAAAGAAGGACTGCTCATTCTGATCAAAGAAACACTTATTCAGGAAGACATTACAATCCTAAACATATGTGCACTATACTAAGAAACAGCATGTTTTAGAAAAAAGTATACCATTGAACATGAAGACACAGATTAACCCCAATTCAATAAATGACAGATAATTTCAGTGCCTCACTTTCTCTAATGGTCAGATGATCTGGATAACAGAATTGTTGCAATTAAATACTATCAGACACCAAATTGGCTTACAGATAGGTACAAAGCATTCTACCCAAATACCAAAAATATACATTCTCTTCAGTGGTACAGTTTTAGAAGTTTTATAAAATAAAGCCTGTCCTGGAGGAACAAAACAAATCTCTAAATTACAGAAAATCTGAACAACTACTCTGTGAGTCCTACCTGAACACAAGGTAGTAAAGCTTGAGATAAAGAGAAAAAGGATCTCTGTAAATTATACAAACTCATGGAGATTAAACAGTATGTTATTGAATAACGAATGGATCAAAGAACACATTAAGACATTGAAGCAACCCTGGAATTAAATGGAAATGAAACCAAAATACACCAAAACCTCTAGAACACATGAAAACTGGTCCTAAGTGGAAAAATACATAATTCTAAGTTCCTATAGTAAAAATGAGTAAAAGCACAACTAATAACTTAATGATGCAACTAAGAGTTTAGAAAAACATGGATAAAGCAACCCCCAATCCAGTACACCAGGATATAAAACCAGTACAGGAACTAATGAAATAGAGACAACAACAACAACAAAAAGTCTACAAAAATCAATGGATCTAAAGCTGGTTCTGTTAAAAGATAACATGACTGACAGACCCTTAACTAAATTAGCTAAAAGAGAGACAGGAAACACAGAGAAACATTACAACAGGCACTAGAGAAATGCATAGTCAAAAGGAGATCAACAGAACCAATAAAACTGAGTCCCTGGGGCCCCACAGAAACTGATATCCCAACCAAGGACAATATACATGGAGAGGACTTAAAATCCCTGCTCATATGTAGTACATAGACTCAGTCTCCAAGTAGGTTCCCTAATAAGTGGAGCAGGGACTTTCTCTGGCATGAACTCAGTGACAGGCTCTCTGATTAACTCCCCCTGTGGGATGCAGTTTTGCCAGGCCACAGAGGAAGACAATGCAACCAGTCCTGATGAGACTTGATATGCTAGGGTCAAAAAAAGGGTAGAAAGACCTCACCTATCAGTGGACTAGGGGAGGGCAGGGAGAGAAGAGGGGGATTGGGAGAAGATGAGGGAGGGGGACACAATTTGGATACAAATTGAATAAATTGTAATAAATGATAATAATAAAAATTTTAAAAATAAATGAATAATATTTCAAGGGATTATTTAAAAATTCTCTTCTCCCTTAAGCTAGAAAATGTAAAAGAAGCTGTGAAATTTCTAGAAACATCTGAATAAGAAAAGTTAGGCCAAAAATAAATTAATAACTTAGACAGACCTATAACATGTAAGGAGTTTGAAATAATAACATAGTCTTTTGACTAAAAAAGTCTATGTCCTGATGAATTCACAGCAGAATTTTACCAGATTTTCAAAAAAGAACTACAACCAGCACTTCTTAAATTATTCAAAAATAGAAACCAAAAAAAATATTTCCAAACTACTTCTGTAAAGACAGCATTATTCTAATATCAAAGGCAGTTAAAGAAACAACAAAGAGAGAACAGTAGGTCAGTATCCTTGACAAACATACACAAAAATTATCAATAAAATACTAGCAAGCTAAATACAAACATAAATCAAATAGATCACTATCATCAAAATAAAAATGGCTGTATATCTAAGAGGCAGGGATGACTTTCTCTGAGAGACACAGGGTTCAACATAAATAAAAATTAATGCAATAAACCTTATACATGAACATAGAAACAAAAACTATACAATTATCTCAATAAATGTGGAAACGCCTGTGACAAAGTCTAATATGTGTTCATGATAAAAGTCCTAGAGAATGCAGGAATGAAGGAAACATTCCTAAGCATGATAAACCCAACATATGACATACCCACAGCTAATCTCATCTTAAAGGGAGAAAAGAAAAATTGAAACAGTCCCATTAAAGTTCAGGAGCAAGAGAGGGATGGCCACTGTCCCCACACCTTTTCAATGTAGTGTTTCAAGTCCAGGTTAGATCAGTAAGACAAAAGATGAAAATTAAAGGCATATAAACAGGGAGAGAAGTCAAATCATACCCACTTGAGACATACAAGAGACATCAAAAATACCAGCAGAAAACTTTTAGAAATGATAATAGTTACAACAATTATGTCAGGATCTAAAATCAATATACAAAAATACAATATAAAAATATATAGGCCTTTTACACACTAATAATAAGCATACTGAAAAAAAGGATCATTGAGACATTTCCAATAGCCTCAAGAAAGCTAGAAATAAACTTAATCAATGAGGAAAAAGACCTTGATAATAAAAACTTAAGTCAATAAAGAGAGAGATCAAGGAAGAATCTGGAAGAGGGAAAGACATTCTATGCATGTGGATTGGTAATATATATATATATATATATATATATAAATTTTTATTAATTATTTATTACAATTTATTCACTTTGTATCCTGGCTCTGGCCCCCTGCCTTGTATTCTTCCAATCCCTCCCTCTTCTTCTTCCATGCTCCTCCCCCAGTCCACTGATAGGCGAGATCCTCCTTCCCTTCAGTCTGACACTAGCCTATCTGGTCTCATTAGGACTGGTTGCAGTGTCTTCCTCTGTGGCCTTGCAACATTGCGCCCCCCAAGGGGAAGTGATCAGAGAGCCTGCCACTGAATTCATGCCAGAGAGACAGCCCCTGCTCCTTTTACTAGGGACCCCACTTGGAGACTGAGTCTACAGGCAACATCTGAGCAGGGATTTTAGGTCCTCTCCATGCATGGTCCTTGGCTGGAGCATTAAGTCTCTGGAGAGCCCGAGGGCCCAGGTTGTTTTTTTTTTTTTTTTTTGCTCTGTTGGTCTCCTTTTGGAGATCCTGTCCCCTCAGGTCTTTCTATCTTCCCCTTTCATAAAATTCCATGCCCTCTGCCCTAAGTTTGGCTATGAGCCTTAGTCTCTGATTTGATACCTAAATCAATACAGTCTTTCAGAAGCCATCTGTCATAGGCTCCTGTCCTGTTCCGTCTTATCCTACTCCTGATGTCTATTGCATTTGTCCTTCTGACTGAGGACTGAGCATCTTCCCTAGGGTCTTCTTTGTTGCTTAGCTTTTTTAGGACTATAGATTTTGGTATGTTTATCCTATATTATATGTCTAATAATCACTTATGAGTGAATATGTACCATGTGTGTATTTTTGTTTCTTTTTTTAAAATTTTGTCTTTTTGTTTCTAGAATATATATTTTGAAAATTACCATCTTATTAAGAGCAATTTATATATTCAAGGCAACCCCAATGAAAGTCCTTCAGAAATAGAAAAAAAGTTTTATAATACATGTGGAATCACAAACGTTTCCAGATCGCCAAAGCAATCCTTAACAAAGAGAACGATGTTGAAGGGGTTACCATACCAGATTTTAAGGTATATTATGGCAATATAGGAGAAAAACAAAACAAAACAAAACAGTATGTTACTAGCACAAAAGAGATATGTAGATCAACAGAACATAATAGATGATTCAAAAAGGTATGCAGAAAATTACAGTTAGTTCATATTTCCCAAGGAGATCATAAACACACACCGAAGGAAAGAACATTTTCAACAAAGATACTGGAAAATGTAATGTCAACATGTAAAATGAAATTAGACCCAAATCTATCACCCTGCACAAAATTAACTCCAAACCTCAAAGTGAAATGCTAAAACATCTAGAAGAAAAGCTAAGTAATACTTTATAAGATAAAGTTTCAGGGAAGGACTGTCTAAATACAAATCCATTTGCCTAGGGATTAAGTCTAAGAACTGACAAGTGGGACAAAATAAAACCGAAAAGCACAGTACAGAAAAGGGGAAAAAAAAACAATCAGGTGAAAAGGAAGTTGAAAAAGTCAAAGGGAGTCTTTGCCAGCTACACATCTGATAGAGGATTAATATTCAGAGGATAAGAACTAAAAATCAGGGAATCAAGAAGCAAATGTCTCAATCAAAAATTGGGATATGGTTCTAAAGAGAGAGCCCTCAAATTAGGAATAATAATGGCTAAAAATTATCTTAAAAAATGCACAATATCCTTAGCAATCATGAATTGCCATTTACCATGACATAGAAGGAGCTTAGCTGTCACCTTGAGATTTCATTTTGCTCCAGTCAGAATGTCTAAGTTTTAGAAATCAACTGAAAATGAATGATGGTAAGAATGCTGAGGGAAAAAGAACTTTCCTTCATTGTTTGCAGGATTGCAAACTCGGGCAGTCTCTCAGAAAATCAGTGTGAAGAAGTGCTAAACAATACGCTCATCATATGACCTAGGAATACCACTCCTTGGCTAATACTTAAAGAAATTAATTTCAAGTATCCCACCACAGGTATACTTCCTCAGCTGTACTCATTGCTGCTCTATTCATTATGGCTAGGACACAGAAGGAGCTTAGATGTCATCTGTCAACTGATGTATAGATAATGAAAATGTGTTCAATATGCACAACAGAATTTTATTTACAGTTCTTTCATTTGTATTTTATCTGAGTAGACATTATGTTACACTCCTTTGGTTAAATTTACTGTGAGGTAATTTTTATTTACGTGGCGTAAATAGGATTGTATTGCTTTTAAAAAATATTTTGTATTATTTAATTTTTTAGTGTGTGTATGTGTGTGTGTGTGTTTATGTGTGTGTATGCAATTTCACACATATCAATGTCTGAAGAGGCCAGACCTGTGGCCTTGCCTGAAGCTTCAGTACTTTCTTTCTATAGGTGATGTTATCTGAAAAAGGATCCTAAAAATAGTTATTATTTGAGTTTTTCATTTTAAAATTTGTATATTCCTGCTCCAGCCTCCTTGCTCCTTTCTTCTTGCTCTAACTGATAGCATATTGTATCTGAGAGATATTGTTATTTATTATGTGATGTTCATTGAGGAAAAGAAAGTGTTCCACAATTTTTTTATTTAATCTGTCTTTCAGTGGGTCACCATCTTTGAGCTGTTACCTTCACAAACATTTCTCTATTGCTGTAGATTAATTCTCCTTTTAGGTGATTAATAAAAAGTAGTGGGCAGCCAATGAAAATGATGTCTTTCTTCATAGTCTGTCGGGAGCCGCTCCCGCCATTACAAGATGGCGCCGGCTTCCTGCTTCCTGGTTCTTCTTGCCAGCATTTTCGCGCTTCTTGCCTGCGCCGCCCTGCAGTTTACGCATGCGCAGCTTTATGCTAATGAGGGTTTAGGCTGCACTCCAATTGCCAGCCATATGCTTATGAAGACTTGAACAGAGCACCAATTACAGACGGACAGGTCGCGCTGCTGGCTATTTAAGCAGAGCACAACCCGGGGTTTGGGTCCTTCACCATCTGCAAGAAAGAGCTGTTCAATAAACTTGCCGCTGAAGAAATCCTCGGTTGTTGCGTCGTCCTTATCGGCAAGGGCTGCGCGCGACAATAGTCTAAAACTCTGACTAAGTCTTTTCCCTGGAGAATGGTTATAGAGAACACTCTTGGACTTATTTCAAATAATTACTCTTACCATCATAAGAAAAAATGTTTTGCGTCTTCACTCTGAGAATTTAATGGACATCTGGACCTACCTAAGCCCTGTGAAATTGTGGGAGCTCCTTAAGAAATATTGTTCCCAGGAGTTTCATACTTTAAACATCCTTGGGCTCCATAGACCCATTCTTTAGACAAGTAAAAACGGATTGGGAAACCTTTGCACTGCCTGTTTCCCCAGATTTGGGGCTGTAAATTTATCCAGCAAGTTTAGTTCTTTGAAAACTAGTGTTTAGTTTCCCCAGCTTTTAATTGTCACAGACATTAGTGACAAATGCCATGCTCTTTATAACAGAGACGGAAGCAGAAGTGAATCCATCTTTTAACTCTAATATGGGGTGCATAGCCACATACTTTATTTACCTCTGGTACCTTTTCAGAGGTATTTACATCCAGTGGAAGGAGGTTAAAACTCAATTGTACTGAGAATCTGCCTCGTGAAAGCAGGTAACATTTTCTGGATGCAGCAGTCAAAATCAGAAAAATATTCATTTGGAGCATTCATTGAAAGCCCGTTTTGCACAAAGCACCGTGAAAGATGCTGAGAGTATGAGGAAAGGGAAGATAGATATATTTGTCTTACCCATAAAGATTAAAGTTTCAGAATGAATGCACAATTACATGGTGTTTACTATCAAGTCTTGTTGGTAAGTAATCATTTAGGCTAATGAAATGCATCAATAAACTTGAGAGATAAGAGAAAAAACTGAAAATTCCAAAACGGATGAAATATGGAATTTATTCTATCTTGTGGAATCGCAAGAAAAAATAACCAGAACATTCAGAAAGCACAACTTTAGAGAACTATTGGCAAGATGTTGAGAGTATTGACTGATACTGATAGACTTTGATAAGGAAGCTTGAATTTATTCAGGAAACATCACCTTACCTGAAAGAGAAGGTGTGGTTGCCAAAACTTGGTGAGGCTTGTAATAAGAGAATAGGGCTGCTTTGGAGGAGATGTGGCCCTTACTTAAGGAATGCATCTTCAGTGAATCTCTAGCCTGAGAGAGCAACATTCAGAAGATGTCAAGTTGTCTGTAATTAGTTGAGCACAGTCAAAGGCAAAGAGTGGTGCGACCTTCTTGAGCAAAATGCAAGGTAGAAATCTAAGTTACATGGCTCTTCCTGAAACTCTTTCACATTAGCAATCTCAGGCTTGTTCCAAGTCTCTGAACAAAAAATGTAAAGATCATGGCTCTGCCTATCAATGGTTATGTGTAAGAGGTTCTTTTGTTTTATTAAATTTTTATTTTTTTATATTAATTACAGTTCATTCACTTTGCATCCCAGCTGTAGCTCCCTTGCTCCTCCCCTCCCAATCCCACCCTCTCTCCCTCAACTCCTCCTTTGCCCCTCTCCAAGTCCACAGATTGGGGGGGGCGTCCTCCTCCCCTTCCATCTGACCTTAGCTTATCGGGTCTCATCAGGAAGAGCTGCATTGTCCTCTTCTGTGGTCTGTCAAGGCTGTTCCCCCATTAGGGGGAGGTGGTCAAAGTGTAAGAGGTTCTTAAATCCAGATGTAGCATTACTTTGCCTTTTTCAAAGTACTCCAAACATGACAGTTGAATTGGAATTTTACTTTTCTGATTCAGACTTCTTTGTGGGAATTCTTCTAGTAAGTATCCGTTTCCATGTGTTTTCAGTATAGTGCTCATGTGTGTCTATAAATGAGATTCAAGGTATTTTCCTCCTTTGTTAACTAATCATACGTGTGAATTGAAAGAAAATTGCGAATAAAATTAATGGCCACAAAGCGAACCTGATTTACTTCATAGTACTTTATTTGTAACTTTCAAACAATTAGATTTAGTTTTACAAATACCACTTCTACTTATCAATTAAAAACTTCATCATGTTCTGATTTTCTAATTTAGTCTATTAGTTATACCTAGTTTTATAGAGTCTGACTTTAGGAGTCATTAAGTGTGTGCCTATCATATGACCAGTATCTATCGGTACCCTCCAATAACCTAGAAGCTCATTCTCAAAATAAGATATGGCTGGAAATATAAACTCTATTGAGTCCCAAACTCTAGGGGGGTTCCCAAGAGCTGTGTCAATAACCTGTGTCCCTTGGAAAGCTTCCATCACCATTAGGTCTATTGGTCGTGTTTTATTCTACAGCCTCTTTGAAATAAACAATTTCAGATTATCTGCAATATTTGTCATACTGGTTGTTTTAAATGTGACTTATCTTCCAGATTTCAAAAATTCCTAAACTCAATTTCTCCTTAGATAAGCAACACCTGTACAGTTTGTTTTCTGCAGTTGAAAGACATTTCTCTTATTCCCATTACCACTGGGTCACCAGAAGCTTTGGAAATGAGGCGGATCCTTGAATTTTAATTGGGATTCTCTCATCATAATGCATGGCTATGTATTGTAAAAGCAAATAGTTTAACAGCAAGAAATCAATAGGATGAGTCAGGAGGACTGTTCCTAAATTAGTGTGTTGGGAGTAGAGGAATCCTTTAGTGAATGAAATCCTGAGTGACAGTGTATTGTTGACATGGGCCAATGCCTCATGGGAGTGTAAAATCCCTGTGAGGCTCAGAGGGATAGTAAAGACTTCGTTTGGTGCCTGATTGTAAATATTGAGAGTTTGTGCAGAAAAAGTCTACTCTTGTTTGTTTCTTGAATATGCTTACAATCTGAAGATTGCTTCCCTACAGAGACTGCTCATTCTCAGATTAGCTAAACTTGGATTTTTGTTCAGGTGTATCTTATAAACACATCAAATTTCTGGGATGCAGCTCTGTTTGCATCAGAGAGACCAGGCCACCCAACTCTAGGTTGTTTTTGGTTTGTTTGTTTGTTTGTTTTGTTTTGTTTTTTCTTTTAATTTGTCTATGTGTTTGTTTTCCTCACTCTTTCACTGCCCCAGACAGATCCATCCCTGGATTCCTTCAAGATCACAGTGGTTGTGAACATAATCTTCAACAAGAAATCTAGAGATTTCAAAGTCCTCCAGAGTGCAGATTATTACTACTTATGTTTCAATGGTGAAGACAAATGCGCCTCTGTTCATATTCAAAGAGTATCTCCATGTTCAGTATCCAAAATAGTGCTGGTTAGTAATGGTGGACCCCATCCCTGGGGCTACAGCCTCCAGAGATACAGTTACCTGTGTAAGCTTCTAATCCTCTGAATTCCTTTTTTTGTTGTTGTTGTTTTGTTTTTAAGTGATAGAAATTTTGTACAAGAAAAGCAGGTGAGTTAAATCAGTTAGAGACCACAAACTTCTAACCTCAGTCTCAGCTGCTGACAATAAATTCTGTAACACCCTCCTGAGATAGGTTTACCACAGCAGGAGGAGGAGACAGGATAGATTCTGAATTCATAGTCTTCTGAGTTTGTACATATTTTATCTAATATCTGTAGATGCTCAATCATATATGTAGCACGACTGACCATGTTTGTTGAATGTTAAATTTTAAGGTTTGACCGACTGTGTTTGTGGTGATATTTGTACAGTTTGAAGTAAAAAGTTGAAGAAAAAAAAAAAAAAACAAAGAAAAGATTTATCCAAGATCAATGCTCAAATAATAGTATATAAACCATTAGAGGGCTAGACAAATAGGCCAAGGTCTTTTGGAGACTTTTTACAAAGTTTTACCTGTGAGAAAAACAATGAATCGTGAAACATGAATATAGTTGATTTCCAAGCAATGAAGGTTTCCAAAGGTGGCATTTTGCTTGTGCAGATTTTTTTTTTAACACAAATATTTTCCTTTTCCTTAGCATCCATCTATTTCTGAAAGTAGTAATGGAGTGGGCATTGTACTTTTCTTCAGCATTGAACCAAATGATTCATTTCAAAATGGTAACCATAAGAACTTCATCCTAAAGGATAGGCATGTAGGTATTAATTTACAAATCTTTGAAAGCAGGCAGAGAGGCTTTCAAGACAGGTACCCATCTGGAGAAGGGTACCTGTCTTCCTCTGATGGCTTTACGTGCTGCTTCAAGACATAGATCTGGGTTAATTATTCCATCAAGGTACACAGTGTTTCTGACATTCTGTGATGAGTATAATCAAACTAAAGGTTTTATTTTTTTTTTTAATTTTTAAACTTTATTTGCTTTCCAAGGTATACCTTTATTTTCTGTTATATAACATGAGTTTACATCACCTAAGTCTCTAAAAATGTTTTATTTTCCTTGTGATTCCCTCCCTACCATTTCACATCACCTCTGCTCTTGATACATCAATAAGCTGTTGTGTTTCCTGGAATAAATGAAAATGAGTTCTTTTAAGCCATTCTCTTCAATCTTTGGAACATTGAAGTAGTTGTTTTGCAAGTAGTACACTACTGTAAAGTTTAAGTATATGAATAGTTGACCACTTTAAGGTTTACTAAAGCAGTTCACAAAGAAATCTATGACATCCTTTCATTTACTTATTATGACCTCTAGTGTACAGTGTCCTCTCAGCTGTCTGAATTCCAGGCATATTTCCTTGATAAGTGAACTCAAACCCAGGACCAAAAAGACAGGTCACATCTTAGATACACAGCCAATGGCTTCCACCTGGAATCATTAAGATCTTGGAGTGGGAGCAAACTAGTCATGTCTTCTGACCAACTAATTCCAAGATATAATTCATATTTCTAATAAAAATATGCATTTATATTAGAGAAAATAGAGGGCGATCTAGGAAAACTGAGAGAACTGCCTGACTGCTTGCTATACTGATCAATTTTATAGAAAGAGTGAAGCAAGAGCCATTAGCACTCTACCCATTGAGCCGGCAGCAGCACCCTCCCCACTGAGCTTTTGGAGGAAACTAAGTGGGTCAACTTCCCACCCAGAGAAAGTTTGCTAGGGTTTCTAAGAGTCTTCAAGCCAAAGCTGATGATTGGAAGAATCCAGGGTGGCCCTGAATTACCTCTGATTCATGTTCATCTTCAGACAGTGGATGAAGACAACCCATGGGGACTGAGGCATGTTCATGTGGAAATGGATTTCAAACTACACAGCAAAGACACTGGAGTCACCCTGTAGTTGCATGTCTTCAATGTACATTGTCACAGTTAAAGTACAAGAAGCTGGTGAGAAATTTCCATCCAACAACCAACAATTCTACTTCTTTGTCAACTTAGCACCCTACTCTTCAAACCATGATTTGTCTTTGCTAAAGACTAGAACAATATATGTCTAATGAGACACAGCTCTCTCAACTACAATTACACACATCTTATCTTTGAACAAAGTAGAGACATCAAGTTGTGTACATATTGCATCCCTTTGGGTGATATTTGGATGTTTGTCTTTTACAAATTGCCATCTTTTCATATCCCTTGACTAAGTTTGATCTGTGGAGTTATCTGTGGTGAATACCAGTTATTTCAGATAAAAACTGAGTTGGAGAATGAAAAAGAAATAGCCGTTTACATATATTTTACATAAAGATGCAAATAACTGTAATTGAATAATCACTTTCCCAAATGCTCTGGAAGGGATGACTGTAACTTTCCATTTCTTTCTCCATTGTCCATCTCACTATTTCTTTAATCTTGTTTAAGAAACATGGATAGCAATAGGCTCAGTCCTGGTGAGTTCCTGTTCTGGTTTTGCTTGCACCTTAACAGTTGCTATACCCCCCCCCCCCAGGGGAGGAGCAGTCCTGTTAGGCCACAGAGGAGGACTTTGCAGCCAGCCTTGAAGATACCTGATAAAACAGGGTCAAATGAAAGGGGAGGAGGTCCTCCCCTATCAGTGGACTTGGAAAGGGGCAGGGAGGAGACCAGGGAGGGAGTTGGGGAGGGGGAGGGAATGAGGGAGCGGGATACAGCTGGGACACAGAGTTAACAAATTGTAACTAAAAATAAAAATAAAAATAAAAAAAAAAACAGTTGCTAGATACCACTTCCTATGGGAAATGAGGTGTTGAAAAGCTCCCAGAGACTCCCAGGTACCTGCTGTGCTACAGCATCACATCCTCTGTCCTATAATTGCATCCTAACCTACAAGATGTCCTGACCCAATATTCAGAAGTACATTATATTCTTCTACGAGAGCGTCTGAAAATGACTTGTGCTTTTTCTTCGAAGTCAATAGGAACTGGTTGTCCCTCTATTCAAACCTCTTAGAGGTTGCAGCAACCATATGACATAAAGATGAGTGAAGTATAGATGACTGATTTTTTTTTTAAAGAAAGCTTAGGGATAAGTACATTTTACAGGTTTTCATTTATAATTAAGTAATTAAGGCTTTAAAAGAAGCATAGGTAATATGCCTTATTGACTAGAGTTTGTTTCCTTTCCAAATATATTGCAAATTATTACAGGGAAACAGAGGTCAGTCAAATTGTGATTTTGGTACTTGAATGGTCTGGGAGGATCACTGTGTCTCTTGGGGGTTCAGTTCTATTGTAAGTACATGTGGACAGTCACACATACTTCAGAGGGTTGAGAAGAGAAAATGCCAGCCCAAGCCTCTGCTTTTATTGAACCAGTGTGCCAAATGAGGCTCAGCATACATCAAAGACTGAATTGGTATTAGGACATAATTATGATGAAGATGAGGTCATATGCTTTCTGAGAGCATCATGAATTGTTTTATCTTATAATTTCCTGTCTCAGGCCCCTCAAACAGATTTGTGAACAGAATTTGAAGCCCAACAATGTGAGGCCAGTCGAGAAGAAAAATGCTGGGACAATTCTTAAAAAAACATTCACAAGGACAATGATCTATTTCATTAGGATAAGAAAATCACCTTGTTACAGGTGATTGCTGTCACTATGTATAGGTTTATAATTTAATAACTGCAAACAGCTACAGCTTAGACTGTTTTAGAATTTTAACATGCTTTCACTCCAAGCTCCCCATCAACCAGATCTGGCATTTACCACACATCCTAATTTCAGTGAACATAATCAAAATGAGCCATCATTATTATAATAATGGCTTGTTTGGGGATGTGTACAGATTTTTCTAATCATTGCACATGTCATTATTTAGTGCCTGAAGCCTTGCTGTGGGGTGTGCATTATGTAGATTCTACAGATGAGGAATCTTTTTGATCCTTCCCATCAGTCAGCTGGGGGATCATGTCATAGCAGGCTCTGTTAAATCCAACCCTCACCCCAATGCTGCCTGAGATTCTCAAATTCACTAAGTTTTTCTGTACAAGTTTTTATATGCTCAGTAAAATAAAATAATATAGCAAAAATTTTGATCTCTAAAGACAGAAATCTCTACCTCACATCCCCTCCCCTGCCTTGTGCCCATTTTCATTCTTTGCACCCAGCACAAGCCTGGAATCTGCTTTATTGATGTATGGATCCTAGCACAGACCCAGGGGCGGGGTGAGTTTGACTTTGTCTAAGTGCTCCTTTTTTTTTTTTTTTTTAAGTCTCTTAGCAAAGTAAAATCTTCGAATCACCATGAATTGCTAGAGCCATTAAAAAGAGTTTCAAAGCAATAAGGAGAGAAGGATAAAATGTTCAGCTGTAAGAAGCTGGTGAAAGTAAGAGTTGGTTTTCTCTGTACACAGACAGACACACACAGACATACATGTACACACTCATGCACACATACAGACACATATACATGCTGACACACATATGCACATGCACACACACTTTTCTGCTATGAAAGACCTGTCTACCATCTGTCTATCATCTATCTTTCTGTCATCTCTATATCTATCATCTGTGTTTCTATAACCTATCTTCTATCATCTATCTTATCTATCTTTCTATCAGTCTTCATCATCATCATTATCTGTCTTTCTATATGTCTATTTTCTATTTCATATATTTATTACTTACTACTATAGATCTGACTTTTTATCTCCATCCAGCCATCTGTCCATCCCATCATCTTGCTAATACACTCTGACTTGGGGAGAAGACTCAAAATCTGGGCTCAATTTGAGGTAAAGTTGGGCAAGGATCAAATTATAAACTTAGATGTAGGTGGTAGTTTTTGTCAATTTGATGAAAACTAGAGTCACCTGGAAAGAGGGTCCCTTGATTGAAGAAATTCCTCTATCAGATTACCCTGTGCATTTTCTTCATTACTGACTGATGTGTAAAAGACCAGGCTCTGTAGGGGTGCCACCCTTGGCAGGTAGTCTGACTTGTATGAAAAAGCAAGTTGATGAAGCTATAAGAAGGGTGCAGTTATCAGCACTCCTGGAGAGCTTCTGTTCCCATTCCTGAGTTCAGGTTCTTGCTTGAGTTTCTTCCCTCACTGCAAGTAATTATAGGCTATGAAGGGGAAGTGTAAGCCAAACAAACCCTTTCTTTCCACCTTAGCTTGGCACATGGTGTTTTCTTTTTTATTTATTTTTATATTAATTACATATTTATTCACTTTGTATTCCAGCTGTACACCCCTCCCACATTCCCTGCGAATCCCACCCTCCCTCCCTTATCTCCTCCCATGCCCCTCTCCAAGTTAACTGATAGGGAATGTCCTACTCCCCTTTCTTCTGACCCTAGCCTATCAAGTGTCATCAGGATTGGCTGTATTGTCTTCCTTTGTGGCCTGGTAAGGCTGCCACCCTCCATGGGGAGGTGATCAAAGAGCCAGCCACTGAGTTCACATCAGAGATAGCCCCTGTTCACCTTACTAGGGAACCCATGGGCTACTTCTGTGCAGGGGTTCTAGGTTTTCTCTCCATGCATGTTGCTTGGTTGGAGTATCAGTCTCAGAAAAGACACCTGTACCCAGATTTTGTGATTCTGTTGGTTTCCTTCGGAAGCTCCTGTCCCCTCCAGGTCTTTCTATCTCCCCCATCTTTCATAAGATTCCCTGTACTCTGCCCAAAGTTTGGCTATGAGTCTCAGCATCTGCTTTGATACCCTGCTGGGCAGAGTCCAAGGCATATATCCAAAATTTTCTCAAGTACAAAACAAGGACATTTGCTCAAACATGTTCATAGCAGCTTTATTCGTAATAACCAGAATCTGGAAACAACCCAATTGTCACTCAGCTGATGAATGGATTAAATATTGTGGTACATTTACACAATGGAATACTATTCAGCAATTAAAAACAAGGAAATTATGAAATTTGCAGGCAAATGGTGGGAACTAGAAAAGATCATCCTGAGTGAGGTATCCCAGAAGCAGAAAGACACAAATGGTCTATACTCACTTGAAAGTGGATATTAAACATGTAGTATAGGATAAACATATTAAAATTTGTACACATAAATAAGCTAAGTAAGAAAGAGGACCCTGGGTAAGATGATCAATCCTCCTTCATAAAAGGCAAATGGGATGGACATGAGAAGAGGGAGAAAACAGGGAACAGGACAGGAACCTACTACAGAAGGCCTCTTAAAGACTCTACCCACATGGTGTTTTCTTTATTACAGTAGGAAAAAAAACTTGGGCATGTAGATGCCATAACATGTTTATCTCTCTCCCATTTAAACACAAGCAAACAATGTATTTAAGCAAACACACATACAAGTGATTTCTGTATACTAACAGCTTAAGGTCCCATAATGGCTCAGCTTACCAGATACTGTTGACTTATTTTTGCAGACTAGATGAGGCATTCAGGGTAATATGGCCATAGACATGACTTAATTTTGCAAATGGAGGAAACTCAGGCATAGAGACTGGCTTTCTATCACACAGCTAAACTGTGGCAAAGCTAGAATTTGAAGGTTTATGTTAGAGAGGACCACCTCACTACAATGGCTGTACTTTCATGGTCCTTTAAATTGTGTTTCCTAATACTGTATTTATATTTTCATCTTTCTGTAAATCAAAACCCAGATTCGTACTGGATATGACAGTTTGGACTTTATTCATGTACAGTTGGGCCTCTCCTTACTGAATATCAAATTCAGTTAACTGGCTTTTCTACTAAGAGATCCTGTACTACTTGACAGAGATGATTTCCCCAGTATTTTAATTTGACTTGAAAAGAACCAACTAAATTCCAAGATGTGGGAACTGAGCTCTTAGAAGAAGTGCTTTAGCCCAGCTCACAACATCTCCCATGCATCATCCTAAATCCTGGTTATTAATAACACCCTTGGATTTTGAACAGCACCTAATAAGTGTTCTGATCAATTTCCTTTATGGCGGAACCAGTTTGGGATGTGCTCTATTATTTGGAAGTAAGGGACCTACCTAAGCTACCGCATCTCCCCTCAGTACTCTTGCACACAGTTCACCTGTCAAACCGTTCTGAAATAATAAATATTATTTTGCTAAATCACATTCATGTCATTATTCTTTTCTCAGAAAAGGCAAGGCATACTCAAATATACACACAAATCTTGCTAGCTGTTTTTATTGTGTTCTTCTGATCATTTGTACCTTGTTATATAGCTAGAAATCTCCTTTTGGTATTTTGATAAATATTTATTTCATGAAATATACTGTGGAATCTAAATCATATGACTAATCCTAAATCCAGAACTCACTGGTGATCAATCAAACTGAAATAACACTTATTACCTTGACATATTTCTGAGCCAAGCCTTCCAAAACAGGATGCACTTACTTCATAGCACAGGCCATCATACAATTATGGTTGTGAGCAGAAGCACTTAGTAATCGTAGCAATAATACTGAAGGGAGGCAGGAAGGAACATTTGTAATTTTGCTTCTGTGCTATCTTGCTTATGAGTGAGTTGAAGTCAGAAATTCAGGTTTATGCTGGAAAGAAAAAAATTAAAAAGCATGTTTTAATTCTATTTAAAGGCCAAACTAACTCGTTTTACCAATTAATACTCATTATTATATTATCTTGATGGCCAGTGAGGTGACTTTGCTTTGCTAGGCTATTTTCATTTTTCCAACATTATTTCCACCATTTTTTCCATTGTTGATCCATTAACTTTCAGAGTCATATTTTCTGGTAGTGCATGCCGAAATCAACGAAGATTAGGACTCTGAGTGCCTGTGCTTAAAAGCACATTATGACTGTTTTGAAAGAGTCACCGCTTGATAAGGATTGACAATCTTTACTGTCCTCTCTCCCATTTCTTTTTCTTTTGCCTCGTCGTTGGGCAGACCTGATTTTGTTCGTCTGAAAGATTTCTTTTTAATGCCTAAATTATTTCAAAATGATGCTGCCATAATTTTGGTGCCTCTGATTCATTGCATTGCCCTCGACAACACACTAAAAAAAAAAAAAAAAGAAAGAAAAAAATCTTAGTTTCCCCTCAGTGCAATTGTTTTGAACCAAAAGCCACTTCATCTTTCAGGCAGCTGTTGTTTGTGTCTTGAGAAATTTTGCTAGTCACATTCAGATATAAGAAGGGGGCTAGTGGAATCTAGTGAATAGGGACAAGGCTATTCTCAGATTTTTACTATATGTGAGCTACCTCCAGCTTATCCACCCACCACCTGCCCACCTCCCATTCTGTTATTGAACATCCATAGGTGGCTAGACAGAAAACTGCTGTAATATTGCCATGAAGGCAGTTCGAAGAGATAGTTATATGAATGCAGACAAGAGCTAAAATACACTGGCTTTAATGGTGACTTTAACAAATTATTTCTTCTTTCAGTGCCTCAATATTCTTACTTATAAAGTGGGCAATTTTTACCTAATAGCTGTTGTTATTGTGTAAGTATGTTTCAAAGCTTGGCTGTGGCTGACACATGTAAATGATTGAGCTTTGCTTAAGCTGCTACTGGAGAAGTTTCTAGAAGTTATTTGTGACAGGATGCCTAACTGTCTAACTTCTTTTGTGTATCAAATGTAGGCACATACAAGACACAAAAAAGCAATACCAAAGTGGACATTTGACGAAGGGAAAGTAGAATCAAGAAATATATGCCACAGTTGGCTCAAACAAGCACAGGGCTTAAAAGTTCCTTTTTGTTGTTTTGTTTTTGTTACCAGGGTTGTTGTATTTTTTATCAATTATTATTATAAAAAGGTAGAAAAGCATTCTCTGAAAGGGTGGACATTATTCTGGCTGTCATAGATAACTGCTTTTTCTGGTGGTGAAGAAGGCTTGCACAATTCTTGTGATAGTTCAGGGAAGTCCAAGGGTTTTCTTTGCTCATTTGTCTTACACTTAACCTTAAGACTCACAGTCAGGATGCAAAAAAAATCAGCAGCCTTCCTGTATACAAAAGACAGATGGGCTGAGAAAGAAATTAGGGAAACAACACCTTTCACAATAGCCACAAAGGACATAAAGTACTTTGGTGTAATTCTAACTAAGCTAGTCAACGACTTGTATGAAGAAAAACCTTCAAGTCGCTGAAGAAAAAAATTGAAGAAGATATCAGAAGATGGAAAGATCTCCCATGCTCATGGATCAGAAGGATTAACATAGTAAAAATGGCCATAACACCTGATAGGCTAGGGTCAGATGGAAGAGGAGGAGGACCACCCCTATCAGTGGACTTGGAGAGGTGAATGGGAAATGAGGAGGAAGGGACGGTAGGATTGGGAGGCAATGAGGGAGGGCACTACAAAGTGAATAAACTGTAATTAATATAAAAATTAAAAATATAGCCATACCAAAAGCAGTCTACACATTCAATGCAATTCCTATCAAATTACCAACAAAATTCTTTATAGACCTTGGAAGAAAAATTCTCAACTTCATATGGAATAACAAGAAATCAGGATAGATAAAAACAATCCTCTATAATAAAAGATCTTCTGGAGGTATCTACATCCCTGATCTCAAGATTTACTATAGAGCAACAGTAAGAAAAACTGCATGGTACCAGCATAGAAACAGACCAGAAGATCAATGGAATTGAATAGAAGAGCCAGAAATAAAACCACATGCCTATGAACACCTGATTTTTGGCAAAGATGCCAAAACCATAAAATGGAAAAAAGATAGCATCTTCAACAAAAGGTGCTGGTCTAACTGGATGTCCACATTTAGAAAAATGCAAATTGACCCATATTTATCACCCTTCACAAATTAAAGTGCAAGTGGATCAAAGACCTCAACATAAAACCAGACACACTAAATCAGTTAGAAGAAAAAGTGGGGAAGAGCCTTGAACTCATTGGCACAGGCGACAACTTCCTGAATAGAACACCAACAGCCCAGGCTCTAAGATCAACAATCAATAAATGGGACCTCATGAAACTGAAAAGCTTCTGTAATCTGAAGCTTTTGTCCTCATCGTCTGTTATCAGAACAAAACGACAGCCTATAGACTGGGAAAGGATCTTCACTAACCCTATAACTAAACAGAGCTAAACAGAGAATTCTCAATAGAGGAATATCGAAAGGCAGAGAAACACTTAAAGAAATGTTCAATGTTCTTAGTCATCAGAGAAATGCAAATCAAAATGACCCTGAGATTTCACCTTACACCCATCAGAATGGCTAAGATCAAAAACTCAAGTGACAACACATGCTGGGGAGGATATGGAGAAAGATATCCATTGCTGGTGGGAATGTAAACTTGTGCAACCACTGTGGAAATCAATCTGCTGCTTTCTCAGACAATTAAGAATAGTGTTACCTCAAGATCCAGCTATACCACTCCTAGGCATATATCCAAAAGAGTCTCAAGTACACAACAAGGACATTTGCTCAACCATGTTTGTAGCAGCTTTATTTGTATTAGCTAGAATCTGGAAACAACCAGATATCCCTAAATTGAGGAATGGATTCAGAAATTGTGGTACATTTACACAATGGAATACTACTCAGCAATTAAAAACAAAGAAATCATGAAAATTTCAGGCAAACAGTGGGAACTAGAAAAGATCATCCTGCTATCCCAGAAGCAGAAAGACACACATGGTATATATTCACTTATAAGTGGATATTAGACATACAATATAGGATAAACACACTAAAGCCTATACACCTAAAGAAGCTAAGCAAGAAGTAGGACCCTGGGTAAGATGCTCAATTTTTACTCAGAAAGGCAAACTGGGTGGACATCTGAAGAGGGAACATGACAGGAGCCTACCATAGATAGCCTTTGAAAGACTCTACCTAGCAAGGTATCAAAGCAGATGCTGAGACTCATAGCCAAATTTTGGGCAGAGTGCCAGGAATCCTATGAAGGAAGGGGGAAACAGAAAGACCTGGAGGGGACTGAAGCTCCACAAGGAGAGCAATAGAAACAAAAACCCAGGGCCCAAGGGTCTTTTCAGAGACTGATACTCGAACCAAGGACCATGCATGGAGATAACCTAGAACCCCTGCACAGATATAGTCCATGGCAGCTCAGTCTCCAAGTGGGTTCCCTAGAAAGTGTAACAGGGGCTATTTCTGACATGAACTCAGTGGCTGGCTCTTTAATAACCTCACCCTGAGGTTTGGGGGGCAGCCTTACTAGGCCACAAAGGAAGACAATGCAGCCAGTCCTGATGACACTTGATAGGCTAGGGTCAGAATGAAGAGGAGGATGACCTCCCCTGTCAGTGGACTGGGGGCCTGGGAAGAGATAAGAGAGGAAGGGTGGAATTGGGAAGGAATGAGGGAAGGGGCCACAGCTTGGATACAAACTGAATAAATTGTAATCAATTTTTAAAAAAGATTCAAAGTCAGTTGTGATTTTCCTGCCTAGTTGATACACAATATTTCGTAATAATTTAAAAATAAATTTAGAAATATAGAAATCTTTCCAAAGATGTTTTCTTAAAAAAACTAAAAGAGGTAAATATCAATAACAGGTGAATTCAAAGTAAAATAGTAGACATAGGATAGAGCCATGATGTCTTAGGCTACTGTAACCAGCCTTCATGGGGTCAGCCCATCCAAGACCATCATTTCCTCTTGCTCGGGTTGGGTGGAACATACAGGTATGGCAAACTGTAGTGATTTCAGAGTGGAGGCCAGGAAAATAATATATACAACATAAGTGCCTGATTTTGGCATTTTAGGTGAACAGCATGTCGTCAACTGTACAAAGAGACACACTCTCCTTTGTTGCACTTCAAACATGTGGCACCCGAGTCCTTGTTTTCTTGCTGTTTTCTGAGCCATAACTAAAGAGGGAGATTTCTCTGCCTTAATTCATACAACAGTGTAGTAACAACAGTGCATGGCGACTGACACTTGGCCTCGAAGTTTGGAAACAAGCTGTGGATGAGTGTGCCAGCTGGAGCAGCCAGGGCTGGCTGGGGATGACAGCTGATACTCATATTTAGACAATTGTAGAAGCATAGGAATATGTACTGAGATGCCAATATTTTTAAGTTTCCAAAAGAAAGCCTG
This sequence comes from Psammomys obesus, assembly GCF_907164565.1. NCBI lineage: Eukaryota > Metazoa > Chordata > Mammalia > Rodentia > Muridae > Psammomys > Psammomys obesus. The sequence continues at coordinate 7,373,750 of NW_026596143.1, read as the reverse complement.
GGTATTGAATTTTTATGTAAACTCCCCTGATATTTAAATGTTTGTTTATATTGCTGATAAATTTATGTGCATGTTAAAAACCAAACAAACACTGCAGAGGGCTGAACTTAGCCCAGGTACTCTCAGGCCCTTAACATTGATTCGATTGTTTTGCTCCCCTGTTCAAATATCCCAGCGATTAGGGATGTGTGTGCTCATTCTTCTGTTAAGACAGAGAACTGACTGTGTGCCTATTGCTAATCTGTTTGAGCTGTGACAATGGAGAACACAATATTGCCTAATTATAGAGCTTGTATTCGGGTGGTGAAGACACAAAGGGAATAACCTACCAGGTAGTGATATGGTTACGGATAACAACAACAACAAAAATGAATCAGAGACAGGAACACTCTCAAAATAAGAGAGACTGAAGCATAGACCATAAATAAGAGTGGAAATGTGTGTTGTTGGTACTTTTTAGAGCAGAACTCAGGGCAAGTGGAAAGAAGTATAAAGGCAACAATGTCCCTCTACTTGGATTTTTGGAATACCGAGGAGCATATGAATGGAGACCAACATGGATGCTATTGCATGACTGTGAACTGGTTTATAGATTAGCATTACTCTAACTTAAACTGAGAATGGGCAGTAGAGATTACAGAGAGTATAGGCACCTGGGGAATAGTTAAGGCGAAATTTTAGCTGGAAGCAACTGTGAACACACCTGTAGCCATCTCTTCCATCTCACTCTCTAGTCAAGGAAAAAAAAATTCAAAAGTCTTTTTGAAGAAGTGCAGAGATATGGTAGTCTATTTCCATTTCTAGAATCTTCTAAGTACCAAACCTTACTTTTCTATTGCTCTTCTAGACTGTGTATGGATTTGACTCTGAGTCTGGATCATACTCTCTTCTTTTTGAGCTCTTCTATACCATAGGGAGCTTCTTTGCTTCATGCCTTCTTTCTTTTATACATCCCTGAGTGCTGGGGTTTCCCATCCTAACAGCAGAATGTTTTCTGCATTCCACAGTATATGGCCAGGAGGAACCTGCATCTTGGGTGATGTTTGTCTTCCTCTTCTGCAGTAATTGCAAACAGGAAACCATATTTTCTGATTTTTCAGTGACTTCTCCAGATGTTAGATAAAATTTCTGCTCCCTCGGAGGTGTTTTCTCTTCTTTCATTTTCTCATTTCATTAAAGAAACAGCTTCTAGGACAAGCTGGCCAGGTTCAGATGCATTCAGTTTGTGGGTATCAAGACAAGTGACTGAACCTTTTTAGATTCCCTCCTCATGTGGGGCTAATGTGACTCATGAAAGGGCTTGATTAGTACAAGTCAATTACAAATGAAATTTTTTTTAAAAATGCCTGTTTTTTAAATAAATGGTAGTTTCTCTTTTTATTGTTGTTAATATTCCTTTACATTTAGCTACTTCAAAAATTAGTAAGTCATTTAATAGATAAATTGATTGCTCAATAAAGCAGTGTTTCTAATACAAAGCACAATGCTAGTAACTTAGAAAAGTTTGAATATTTTAGAAGACATCACTCTTAGGTAAAAAGTTACTTGCATTAAATGTCTCATTTATGTAAGACAGAGATGCTGCTGTGAACTGAAACTTCTCTTTTCATTCTGACAACAAGTATGTGAAGCTTAGAAATTTTAACTGCAAGGGAAATCTCTGCAAATTGATCCTTCATGCTTTCATAGTCCACCAATATAAGACAATTATGTCCCACGTGGAGGGAAACATGAAGGAGGTAGCCAGAAGGGGGAAGGAGACTGCAAAGCACTCTACTGCCTCGGATGTTAGAAAAAAATAATTAACACACAAGATCTGACTTCTCAGGTCCATAGAAAGGTGAAGAGAGAAACGGCAAAGGGATGAAAAACCATGCCAGAAGAAACCAGAAGAACTCACATCGTTGAACACGTGGTGATGCTCTTAGAATTTCTATTTGCTATGTTCTTGCTTTGAGAATGCACTGCATAGAAATCTCACATATAAAACAAACACAAGACTCTCACTGCAGTTTCAGGATTGTAGACAGGCTGCCTAAAAGCTTGAAGTGTTGAGGGAGGGGTTGCCAAGGGATCTCCAATGACAGAAACATGAAGCAGCAAATAGCTATTAGAAAATTACTTTTGGAGATTATTTCATTTTCTTCTTCCCTTTTCTTCTTCCAACCTACTCCACTCCACACACCACCATCCCATGTCTCTTTCAAATTCATGATCTCTCTGTCCTTTTAATTGTATTACACACAAACCCCTAAGTGCATAAATGTAGCATACATATCGATATGTTATGCATATCGATATGTATGTTCTTATCATTTACCATTTGGTATTAGATAACCAATTGAGGTATTCTTCCCTGGGAGAAGACTCTCTTGCTATCAGCATTCTTTAGTTCTTTAGTTGCCTTTTTTTTTTTTTTTGAGGGGGGGGGGGGTGGGGAGGGGGGTATTGAGGCTTCTTGAGCTTTTCCAAGTCTGCATTAGCATGTCTATTGTTATAGTCCTCTTTGGGCAGTCATGTTGGTGAGATTTTATGAGTGAATAGTTTTTTAAGAATTCTCTGATTTATTAATTTACTTTTACATTTTTCTTTTGGGAAATGGTAGGTAGAACTCCTTAAAAAAATGGAAAGCTGGCTCTATACTATCAAATTGCTGAATGAGCTATGGTAATAAGATGGAGGCAAGTGAGACCCATGATTAAGGAGATTATGAACAATAGGAGGATATGAGTCTCTGACAGTGGTTCACCTTCTGTGGCAGTCGGGATGGCGCCTACCATTATTTAGGACATTTCTCCTGTGTCAGAATTGAACAGAAAAAGCCTTTATTTTACTTCAAAATGCATTTTAGATCTATTTTGTGTGTGACTATCCTGTCATGCTCTAACCATGAGCATAGCCATAGGGCTCATAAGAGGGTGATGGATCTCCTGGATCTGGAGTTATGGTTGACTGTCAGTCACCATGTGGGTTCCAAGAACCAAATCTGGGTCCTTTGCTTAATCAACCAGCCAAATCTCCAGCCCCTAGCCTTGTTAGAGAGGCTGATCTCCATTGCCTGGAATTCTTTCTTCTAATCTCATATATGTGTTTACATATGAGATGAGCTTATATAAATATATTTACGCCTGTTTAAAGGAAGCTGTGTCACTATCGAAAAATACATGGGACATTTCTTTGAATGAAAATGAGCCTGTAGATGGCTGTTTCCCAGCCACAGTGCTCTTTGTGTGGAGGCTCCAGTGTTTCTGTCATTTCGTTTATAAATTTGCTGCTTCCAGTTGCAAAATGCAGTCATTTGGCTCACTATTGTCCTGGAGTGCTATATCTTCTTCTGAGTTGAGTACTTTCCCTCTCTGCATGGCTTCCTGTTAAATATTTATTACTGAGTAATGTTAGGAATTAGGTGAGGTTTTGCATCCAACTAAGACACAAATATGTCATGCTGTGTCCCTCCTCTAATTAAACATCTAAAACCTGTCCCTGTAATGCTCTAATAAAGAAAGAACAAGGGTCTCTTGATTAGGCCAGCCCATGTTTCCAATGTCATTGCAAAAATACAACTTATTTTTAAGCCAACAAAGAGCAAAAGCTGTTATGAACTTTTCTTTTGCCTTTTTTTAATTTTAGGTGACATGTCAGTTACTTTTGCATCAAAGCAGGGTATAAATGAGGTGATAGACTCATTAGAACTAATTTGCTTTTTTGATTGGTTCTTTACTTTCTGATTTGCTGAGGTTGGTAGCAGATGACACGGTATATTAGACAAGTGAAAACATTTGAACAAATAGTGGTTTTCCTTAGTTAAATTTGAAAAACGAAAGATTGTGTCTCGTGAGATTGGCTTTTGTTTTTCATGTTTACTGGTCAAAGCACCCATTTTTTCATCAAGAAGTCATGGGCTATAGATCTTATTGAAGGACAAGGTCAGACTTCCGTTGATGGTAATCATTCTTCTTCCTGGCTCCCCTTCTTAAATGTACATACAATTTCTAGCCAGCTACAGCCATACCTGTGTCACAGAGTTATCTGCACCATCACTCTTATGCCCAAAGAACTTTAAAATATTCTACGTAACTTACTGATCTCACCTCAGCCTGGAACATAGCTTCTTAGGTCCTTGACAGTCAAGTAGAATTTAGATTTTTTCCACCTGGATGGTTTATGTTCACATCCCTACCCCACAAAGACCAGATGCTGAAGAGGTCATGGGGAGAGCAAAATACTGTTCTCTGACCCTTCTAACCACACATACTCCTCTGTTTTCATCTTGCGGGGTTTCTGCATCCAAAAACATAAGTCTATGGGGGACCAAACCTATCCAAACCGCTTCATTCAGTCTCTGACGTGTGCCAGGTAAATGACACAGCTACTTGGGAGTTGGGGACAGGGGATCACAGGTGATGGCCACATTATGCTGAAGATCAAGCTCAAATATAGCCTGGGCAATTTAGTGAGACTTGGGTTTAAGATAATAAAAGCAAAAATAGGCCTAGGTATACAGTACAGTGGGATGATAGTGTTTGCCAACATGCATGAGGCTCTGGATTCAATCCCCAGCATTACCAATAAATAAATAGATAAATAAATAAAATTTCAAAATTTATCATATCATATTGCTGCTGCTCCAGGTAAAGGTGCTAGAGGAAAATAAAGACTAGAAAGAGAAGCAAAGTTTAGAAGAAACAGAAATACATCATCTCAGAGCTTTAACTTTATAGTGATGTCTTCTGAGTCTCCGTTTCACCTGTAGAATCCCACCCTCTTGTTGCTCAGTGTTCACCTCTTCTGCTGTGCCTAGCTGCTTCTCTCTTTAAACATCTCCAGTGCAAGGAAAATCAAGTCAATGTATTATGGAAATTTGATATTGGAAGAACTGGGCACTGAAGCCTGCATGCTTATGCTGGTTCATCCTCTCCAGAACATTTTAAACATAAAATACTCCAGTTTGACAATTAACAGTGGTACTTCTTTCAAACCCAAAGGGGTTTTCAAATTAATCATTTTTTATAAAACACACCTTTCATGGGCTAGTAGAAAACAAGAGATTTTTTTTTTTTCTATTGCAAGATCAGAAAAAGCCTAGAAGGGGAATTCTTTAATGAGGCCACAGGAAGCCATAATTTCCCAGCAAAAGCTGGCCTTGGTATTTACAGTGTACAGTGGCCCCAGGCTGGAACAGCCTCTTGTAGACAGAAGGGTGATTTTGTGGCTCACAGCACTCATGAACTCTCCTCACTAGTTCACCGCTCACAAAGCACCCGCACTAAATATTTTTATGCCAAGGCCATGAAAATCCAGGGAGGGCAGTCGCCCTCAAAATTTCTCATTTCTTACCTGCAGTGGCAAGGTCAGCAGGTGGCTGCACAAATGGCTTTGGGATAGATTGCATATGGCAGGGCAAGCAGAAAATAGGGAAGGGATTACATTGAAATGGCACGGAGGTCCTTACAGACTTCCCTCTTGCTAAGCCAATTCAGTCCTTCCTTCTTGGCGGTGCATGTGGGCTTTGCCTGTTGTCTCAGGAATGGTAACACAGGGCTCCATGTGTCTCTGCTTCAGAAGGATAAGACTCTCATTCACTTCTGTCTCAGCACAGTGATCCTCCCAGAGTCTATCCTTTCCAGGGCTAGGCCTCTGAGGCCTGGGAGCCTCAGTTCTCTGTAATGCGCAAATTCTCTTTGACTTCCTTGGTGATAAAGAAAGGTCAAATGAAAAATAAACAGGAGAGGGATTTCCAAACAAACATAGAGGCGAATGTAAGTGACGAATATTGATTCTGTATATTAGATTCTTTCTACCTAAAGTTCAGAAGCCGCCCTGTGTGCTGGCTGTGTAGACACTGAACTCACCCCTGGTTTGACGCTATACTTAGGAAGCAAATGCTGTCTGCAGGGAAGCGTTCCCTACAGAGACTCACAACCCAAAACACAAGGACCACTCACAGCTCAGAGGAACACAGAGCTTAGGCGAGCTTGTAGCAGGCATTACAGCAAACTGTCACTCTTCACCGATGGCCACAGGGTTTCCTGGAACTTAAGGACCCTCGCTTTCAGCGCTCAAGCTTTCCAGCTGAACTTTTACCCAAAAACACTCTTCTCTAACATTCTTTACCTTTCCAGTTTAATATTTTTCAACCTTTTAAACCGTTTAAGCTTCTCATTCTATTTTAATCCTTAATCCATTTTTTCTTTTGAATGTTTAATTTTTTTTGCATGGACTTTAGTCTTTTATCTTAATTTTTTATTTTCTCATCTTTAATGTGCTTAACCTTTTATATCATTGGCTTCATACACTTTATCTCTTATTTTAAATATTATTTCTCTCATCTTTTCAATTTTAGCTAACTTTTTAATTTTACTGGCTTTCTAATATTTTATTTTATACTTTTATTTAAACGATTTTTTTCTGCCCCATTTTACCACCAGTGATTTACACTTCACCATAGTGTGTTTTTAAATAATGAAAAGGGAAGTTTTAAAGTCTAGTATATATCTTCTTGATACATTGTCTTTATGAAAGCAAAGAATATATTACAATATATTCAATTAGACTGTAGAAACAGTTTCAGATTCTGCGCATTAGAATATTCCAAGCATATGGGGTGGGGCGATGAACAGGAGTCTATCAGAAAGAATGGCTGGCTAGTGAGGGTTGAAAGAAAATACATCTAAGGAGTGAGTTCTGTAGTGTTTTAGCCTCAGAAGCTAGAGCCCTGCAAATTTTAGCATGATGGAAGCCACATTAACAAGAGAAAAAGGCAAACTCTACAAATGTGAACATCACATCTATCTGCAGAAGTCCTCAATGAGGAGTGACTCACAGGGGTTAGTGAAAAGTAATAATTAGTGAAGCAACAAGAAAGTGGAAGCCAAGTCCAGGCTCTGACTTCAGCAAATGTGGGGCAATAAATACCTTGGGAAGCTAATGGAAGTTATGTACTAGTTAGGAATGACTGTTGCACAGAGCACAACAGCCCAGGAGTGCCCTCAGGACTGGTGAGGATCTAGCCTTCTCTGTAGTTATTAAAAATCTTCCCACTATTCATAGCAGAGATGAAGTCAGAGAACTTTTCTTGGATCTTCTGCTTTGCAATTTTGTTTAAAGCCATCAGTGTAAAGAAACAGGCATATCTGGAGACAGCATATTCTGGATCTTGAGAGTGAAGTAAAGAAGTAACTTCAAATATCAAAATACGAACGAGTTTGACTAAAATGACTAGTATTTCAAATAAGTGGATTCTTGGGAGGGTAGTGGTCATTTTAATTTTCATCTCTTGGAGGCTGTTAGTTGATTTCAGAAAGGCTGTTTGGAGGGGGGGAGAGGCTGGAGATATGGCTCAGCAGTTAACATTGGCTGCTCTTCCTAAGGACCCGGGGTTGAATTCCTAGCACCCTCATGGCAGCTTACAAATGTTTGCAACTCTAGTTTCAAGGGGTCTAACACCCTCATACAGACATGCACACAGGCAATACACCATGGCACGAAAAATAAAAATTAAATAAATTACTTTTGAAAAGATGAAAGGCTATGAGTCTCAGCATCTGCTTTGATACACTGCTGGGTAGAGTCTTTCAGAGGCCCTCTGTGGTAGGCTCCTGTCCTGTTTCCTGTTTTCTCCTTCTCCCAATGTCCATCCCTTTTGTCTTTTTGAGTAAGGATTGATCATATTACCCAGTGTCCTCCTTCTTGCTTAGCTTCTTTAGGTGTACAAATTTTAGTATGTTTATCCTATATTTTATGTCTAATATCCACCTATAGGTGAGTAGATGCCATGTGTGACTTTTTCCTTCTGGGATACCTCACTCAGGGTGATTTTTTTTTCTAGATTCCACCATTTACCTGCAGATTTCATGATTAACCAAACTTTGGGCAAAGTGCAGGGAATCTTAGGAAAGAAGGGGGGAAAATAAGACCTGGAAAGGACAGGAGTTCTGTAAGGAGAGCAACAGAACCAAAAAATCTGGGCACAGGGATCTTTTCTGAGACTGATACTACAACCAAGGACCATTCATGGATATTACCTAGAACCCCTGCTCAGTAGTAGCCTATGGCATCTCAGTCTCCAAGTGGGTTCCCTAGTAAGGGGAATAGGCACTGTCTCTGATATGAACTCAGTGGCTGACTCTTTGATTACCTCCCCCTGATGGAGGAGCAGCCTTGCCAAACCACAGAGGAGGACAATGCAACCAGTACTGATGAGACCTGATAAGCTAGGGTCAGATGGAAGGGGAGGTGGACCTCCCCTATCAGTAGACTTGGAGAGGGCCATGGGAGGAGATGAAGGAGGGAGGGTAGAACTGGGAATAAATGAGGGCAGGGGCTACAGCTAGGATACAAAATGAATAAACTGTAATTAATATATAATAAATAAAAAATTAATTAAAAAAAAGATGAAAGGGGATTTTGGTGGGAGAGTGGAAAAAAATGCTGACCACAGTTGCTTGCAGAGGAATTTGGAGAAGAATTAGAGAAAAGCCTTTCATTATCCTCTCTGAGTTATGCCCATTGTCTCTTGAGTGGTAACACATCATTTCATGTGTTTCAGCTTCAGAAGGACAGTTTTCATTTAGTGTTCTCTTGTCATAGGATGATGCTCTTGGCTCTATACTTTCTAGCTCTATCAGTCTCTGAGGCCCGGAAGCATCTTTTGATATTTGTACAAAAAGGCATGTTCTTGGCATGAACACAAGCCTGGGGTTGATCTCTAAAACTACAAAATCCCAAACAAAGTAGAATATAAAATCAAAAGTCAAATATTTCACTTTTTATCATCATGTAAATGATTTCAATTGTTAATAAAACTTGGTATCATAGCAGTTGACAGTTGTTAGGGAGAACTTAATCGGAAGGTTTAGAATATAATGTGTGTATAAAAAGGATATGCGTGTAGACAGGACAGCTTATTGTGTGGTTGCAAGGGACCACAGATGTAATGATGCTGTGCATAAGGCAAACAAACTTTATTTCTTTGATATGTATCAGTGAGTACTGTGTGTACAGTTTTTCTGGCATCAACACAGATTACTTTATTGGAAGTATTTTATGGTACTAGAGAAAGGAATTTAAGCTGAGTAACACAGGAAACAATGGCATTAAGGGACATTTTTATAAGGCTGTAATATGTTGTTTGGGTTGTACATTTCAGTAAGGTAAGAACAAGCTGAGTCAAGCTGTTTGTGTGAAGTGAGGTAGGAAGATTTGACGGTGAAAGTTGGAGAGACAACTCTCCATACAATAAATCCTAATCAAATCAATGACTACTTGGAGTCTGGTCCTTCAAATATGGAGTGTGTTAAGGGCTCAGAAGAGGTAAGAGGTAAGAGATTAATATGTAGTAGAACCCCAAGTATAAACTTGGGGCATGATGTGAGATCACCAAAGCTGAAGTGCTATAGTGACCTACAGAAAACCTGGGTCTTAGACTATGGACAATGAAATATACAACAGAAAAACTTAGAGTGAGGAATGTGGTGATGGTAATAGTGCTTTTAACATTATCTCCTGGAAGGAGTAATGGAGTCATGAGACCCTTACCTGAGATTCTAGCAGAGCATTGGCTCTGCTCATCTGAGTACTGTCTTAATGGGCAGTGGAATAGGTGGGAGGTGAAAAGGTAACTTGGGTGGCGTGGGGTGGAGTCTTCATTGATACAGTTCTCATGATCCCTTATCCATGCAGTAGGTGAGACTTTTTTTTTTTTTACAATATCTTTGAGTTGTACAAATGACCTCAGTAAACTCATTGGTTCACCAAGGTAGACATAGATATAATCCTGTTTTAGTCTCTTTGTTTCCAGTCTAGAATGAATAGATACAATATACTATGTGACTGATAAACAGAAAGGCTATTGACTTTTGCTTATTGATTTTGTATACTACTGCTTTGTTAGAAGCACTGATCATTTCTAAGAAATTTCTCCTAGATTCTTTAATATGTTACATAAAATCATATTATCTTCACATGAGAATACTCAGACCTCTTCCTTTCCTATTTGAATATTATGTATTTCTTTTTTGGTGTTATTTCACTAACTAAGACTTCAAGTACTATCATGACTAAAAGCAGAGAAAGTGGTGCTCATGCCTTGTTCCTGACTTTAGTGGAACTACCTTGAGTTTTCTTCTCATTCAGTATGATGATTGCTACAGGTGTGCCATAGGCTTTTATACTGAGATGGATTTCTGCCTTTTTCATTTACTACAAGACCATTAACAAGAAAATGCACATTATGTAATATATTATTAAAATCCATATACAATATTGCTGTAATGAAGAACCATGTGGAGAATTTATTAATATTACAGTTTTCTTTGTCCCATCACAGATCTGTTGAATATGAAGTGACATCTAAAGTTAGAATATGAACATTTGTATTTAAAATCATGTTTCCTTTCACAGGAATATTTAATACCTTTAAAATTAGTGAAAATAAATAATGATCATTAAATGTCATATTTTCTTCTGCTCCTTAATGCTAAGCCTTTCCTTCTCCCACTCTATATCAAGATATTTCCGATGCCAAGACATCGTCAACATCTTTAGAGCAAATCAATGAATAGGAGAATCACTTTAGACAGTGACGAGTTTAATAAGGTCAGAATGTAATAGGAAGAAAATATATCAGTGATAAAAATACCCAAGAACTCTTCTAGAAATTTTATTCTTCTTAAAATCTATTATAAATATCAAGAAGAAAATCTCAGACATAAGAATAATATTCAGAATAAGACAAACCAAAAGGGAATGGAACTGTGGTTGGCTGAGATTTCTGGGAGGAAAGTTATGTGAAAGCATAGATCACAGGGCATGTGGAGGATATGATTTTCCTAGCTTTGGGAAAGTCTGCTTCTTGCCTTAAACTTTATAGAATCAAATCCATGTTCTGATTGGGTACTGATAATTTATTTTAATTTATTTACAAAGGCAGCAGAAAAACTTAAAAGAATAAAAAAAATGGGTTTATTTTCTTCGCTTATATAGTTCCAGATACTAGTCTTTATGAGTGATGGACATATATCCTCATTAATTTATCTTAAAAAACACATTATTAGAAAAACTTCATTTTTCATGAGTTGATATTATTTCTTTAATTATTCTAAATAAACCTTTTCCCACTTGTCTTACTGATCACTGTGTTGTTTATTCTAAGGCAGATATTTAAGCGAGAGAGAGAAAAAAAGAATTGTAGTTGCTTTGCTATTTACCCCATCTAACTATACAATTTTTTACCATGTGGAGAAATTATCAGGAGGAATAGAAGCTTGTGGCTGTGCCAAAGTAAAACTTTAGAGACAGTAAATTTAACACAGTTCAAATGCTTAAGGCGTGATGTGACACTCAAGCAGCCCTAAGCAGCAGGCGCTCAAAGAGCTTTGCTGGACAGAAAGTGGAAGTGAGGTGCAGACACAATGTGATCGGTAGGGCTTGGCATTGAAACATGATCTGATGGGTCAGCTCCCTGTGATTGACTGCAGCTTGGCTCATGTGTTTAACTGAGGGAGAAAGGAGAGAATGACATGAAGATGAGTGGATAGGGAAGTGGGGCAGTGGGGAGGGAATTGGAGGAGTTGGGGGGGAAATGATACGATCAAAATATACTGTATGAAAAATAAATAAAAATAATTATAAACACCAGGCTTCTAGCTGCTTTTGCACTGAGCTACATTTTAGTACATTACTTAGAGACTGGAACTGCAGAGAAATCATCAGGCAAGTTCAGCTTTATTTAACAGTTGCCTGCTTGCGGTCTTTTGGGCTTGAGCTTTTGGATGCGGATGCCAATTTCTGTCACTATCATAATGAGCTTACCCTATGTCAGGATGGGTTAGTATGTCAAAATGTTAGCAAGGTTATGGGTAATGTACTGAGTTCTTGCTCATCCAGTTTAAAATGAGAGGATTTGAAATTTAATGGGTGGCTGTCCACATATATTGAAGACAGGAGAAAATGATACACTAGGATCATTAATAGGAGATTACCAAAACATGCAAGTGTGCTTAACAACAACCCCAACAAGCTGAGAAAAGAGCTAAGCAAACGAATCCAAGTTGAGAGCTATAAACTTAGATATGTACAGCACAACGAGGTAGGAGACGCTTTCTCTAAATTCCGCTTAGCTGCTGAAATAGGGCTACCCCCAAAGGAACTCAATAGTCATCTCCCTGGGAGTTATTGCCTTATGTGTAAATTTTCTTTACTATTATTATTATTTTTTATTATTATTTATTACAATTTATTCACTTTGTATCCCAGCTGTAGCCCTCTCCTTCATCTCCTCCCAGTTTTCCTTCCCTTCCCTTTTCTCCCTCTCCCTCCCCCATGTCCCTTCCCTAGTCCACTGATATGGGAGGTCCTCTTCCCCCACTATCTGACCCTAGCCTATCAGGTCTCATCAGGATTGTCTGGATTCTCTTTATCTTTGGCCTGGTAAAGCCACCTCTCCTGGAGGAGGTGATCAAAGAGCAGACTAACAAGTTCATGCCAATGACTACCCCTGCTCCCCTTACTAGGGAAGCCCCGTGGAGACTGAGCTGCCCATTGGCTACATCAGATTAGGGGGTCTAGGTCCTCTTCATACATGATCCTTGGTTGATTCATTAGTCTCAGCAGGACCCCCTGGGCCAAGATTTTTGGCTCGATTGGTTTCCTTGTGGATCTCCTGTCCCTTCCAGGTCTTTCTATATCCCCTTCTTCCATAAAATTTCCTGCACTCTGCCCAAAGTTTGGCTATGAGTCTCAGTATCTGCTTTGATACAATGCTGGGTACAATCTTTCAGAGTCCCTCTGTGGATGGCTCTCTGGGAGTTTTTTTTTTTTTCTATTAATTTATGGATTTTACATCTCAATCATAGTCTCCTCCCTCACCTCCTGCTTGTCTCACTCTCCTTCAGTCTTCTTCCCTATCCCTCTCCCCTTGTCCTTAGCAAGAGGAGCCCTCCTTCCTTACCAACTGACCCCAGACTATCAAATCTCTTCAGGACGTTTATCTAACAGGAAAGACCAACTCAGATCATTGGGAGGAAACTGGAGGAAGATGGCACTCAGCTATCCCCTGTGCTTTGAGGACCCACTCATCTTTTTCACCAAATCATTTACTCTCTCCTAACTTGCCATCATACCTCATCTCCTGACTTCTGTATAAGCTAAAGCTCACTGGATTTGTAGATATTCTCTTTCCTTTCATGCTCTATTTCTGCTCATGTAATCCAACTGTATACCTTTCTCCTGCTGATTTCACAGTTTCAGTTATCAAAATATCAGAAGGTTGAAGGAGAATTTTATACCCATATATAGTCAAGGTCAGCGATGAGAGCTTTAGGTATTTCACTCAAATTGATTTGAATCGGCTTTGCCAAAATTTATTTATTTATTGATTTGTTTGTTTGTTTATTTTAGTGATAATGATCCTCTCAGCCTTTGCAAAAGAACAAAACAACAAAAAGTAAATGAAGGATATAAAGCTGTTTGTTGCAGGTATAGAATTATGCATCTTTATTCCCTGATTTCTGGCAGTGGTAACAAGCAGATCCATGAAGTTCATTGGCCAATAAGTCTATAAAAATCAATGAGTTAAAGGTTAAGTGAGTTAAGGGATAGACTGTCTCAAAATAATAAGACGAAGAGCAGTCAATGAAGATACATGGCATGGGCCTCTGGCTTCCTCATGTACAAGAACCTGCATTTACATGAGTACACAGCAAAAATGAACACATTGTACCCAGACACAGAAAGAAACAGAAAACACAAATAAATATGCTTTCATCTACTGTTACGGTATGAGGCCTACTGAATTACTCCTATAGCATTGGAAAGATATACTACTGTAGTATCATGTTTATATATTTCATATCTCAGAGAGGTTGGAAATTGAACACAGTCCTTTCATAAGCAGTGCTGTGGCACACTAGGTACAGAAATATATCATCTGAGATTTTAATTTTCTCTGGAGAATCGAGGAAAAAACCCAAGTGTTTAACTACTAAATATTTTGGCAGTTTTGTAATACACTGCATTCCAATACTTCCCCTATTTAAATCTTTTTGTCCTGTCTGTAATGAATTGTGGAGGTCAGAACCTGCAGTAAGGCCCCCCAAGGATTAGACATTTCTACAGGTATTCCACGAGTTCATATTCACATAAAACTTAGCTTTTTAAAATATTTTAAAATTTCCTTTGTTTATTAAATCACAATGCATTTAGATTTTATATTCCTTACCCTTCAGTTCCACCCCACCAAGGAACCTCCCATGACATCTTCTTCCTCCTCCTCTTACTCTTCTTCCTTTTTCTCTTCCTTCTTGTATTTTTGAGACAAGGTTTCTCTGGATAGGCCTGGCTGTGCTAGAACTGACATTGTAGACTGCATGCCTCAAACCCACATAGATATGCCTGCCTCTGTCTCCCAAGTGTGGAGTTTAAAGGTGTGCACCGCCATGCCATGCCTGGCTGACATCTCCCTTTCTAACATCATGTCCCCCTTTTATATTTATTTATTTTCTTGTATATTTTTTTTATTTAGCCATTTAATTAGCTTTGCCCATATGGCCACAGGTATGTGGTTATATATTAGGACATGGACAACATTCCAACAGCCACACATATAAAGAATAGCCATCAAAACAGCCATCAAATGTCAATGACTCCTTAAGTAGAAGTAGTACCTTGAGAGTCTCCCCTGCCTTCATGCTGGGATATTTAACTGGCTTGACTTGGTGTAGTTTTTGTGCACAATAGCCATGTCCAGAAGAAAACATTCTACAGATTCCTCCTCAGCATTACTTTTCATCTTCTGGCTCTTACACTCCCCCCCCCCCTTCATAGAGATTCCTAAGCTTGGGGTTAGGATTGTATCAATGTCCCTCCCCTCTATAACTGGATGCTAACCGTTACTTATTCTCAGTACATTGAGCAGTAATGCATCTCTGCATTAACCACTTCCCACTGTAATAAAAGGTTTCTCTGACCAACGTTGGGAGCAGCACAAGTCTGTGGATATAAATATAAATATTTAAATGGCAGTTTGATCATTTATGCCTCTTTAGTACCCTTAGAGCCTATGGCTACCATAGTCAGGACTTTGATCATATTTATGGTACTAGGAAGGAACCCCTCCTGTGGAGCAGACCTCTAATCCAATAAAGAAAGACTATTTACCACATAAACAGTCTTCCCACTATTGTAACAGTGAAAACATCTTGCCAGCCAGGGTGGTGTTGGAGTACTCAGAGTCCAATTCTAGAGAAGACCATTAATATGTTTCTTCTCCAGCAGCCTGAATAGCACCCCTGTCACTATAAAAGGCTAGCCATCAAAGAGAAATTCCTGATTACTTTATGACTGATTTCTCTGTGTCTTACAACAAGTGTGTGGTATTTCAAACAGTAGCCTCTCACTGGGGTAATGGCAAAGTCTGTTTTGTTTTGGGAGTCTTTGAAGCCTCTATGACCAATGATTCAGGAACGTATAATTGATTTTAACATCCTCTTGCCAAAGTTTAGACCTAACCTGAATGGGGAGCTTCAACTGAATCAATGTCCTGATTGCCTTAAATGATGCGGGAAGATCCATGGCAAATGCGGATGATACCTGTCATAGGAGCCCAGATAAACAAGGGCACAATAGAAGAAATGTTTGTTTTTTTTTTTTTTCCTTTTGCTTGCTTGACCTTCCCTCTTGTCATGGGTTGATTTGCTTGTTGGCAATGCTGTTTCTTCCTTTGCTGATATTAGAACCAGTACTTCCAGATTCTGGTCATCTACTAAAAATAAGTGGCTCTGTAGAAGTCCTCCAGGCTTTCTATGCCAGTTTGGGACTTTGAGGATCTGCTGGGTTGTCAGCCTCTCCAATGTGAGACAGCAAACTCCTAAGGTACCTCACTTCAAGTACTAACTACTAGTTTTTCAACTATCCATGTGTGTGACAACTGTCATTATTAATTTTATATAAGTGATGTAACAAATAGATAGATACCTTTTCTTCTTATCAGTTCTGTTCCTTTGAGGATCCACAACTAGTTTAAGATATGACCTATGTGTGGCATTAATATTTTTATTTAATCACCCTTGTTTTCTCAAAGCAGCATTGTACAAATGCACAGATCAATGGCATAGACTAGGAAACCAAACATAATTGCATATAGCTACAACTGTCTTCAACATGGACACCAAAAATATAAATTGAAGAAAAGACAGTGTCTACAATAAATGTTACAGAGAACCTGAATTTGGATGTGCAGAAAATGAAACTAGATCATTACCTTTCACTATCCACAAAACTTAACTCCACTTATTTTTTTTCAAGAACTTCATTATATGACCCGATTCCCTGAAATTGCTAAGAAAAAGTAGGGAGTACATGTCAAATTATAGTCAAAGGTAAGGACTTTGTAAACAGGAATGTAGTAGCTCAGAAAATAAGGCGACAATTGGTACACAAGATCACGAAGAAAATTGCCAATCTAGAAAAGGAGCAATTCTCAGAATGAGAGAAACTTCTTGGTCAGCTGTACCTATGACAAACAAAATGAATATATGAACAATAACAAAAGTAAACATTAAGAAAACAAACAGCCCACTTCAAAATTGGCAATGGACCTGAACAGAAAATTCTCAAAAGAGGACACACAAATGAACTTAAAAAACTTAAAAAGTAAGTATATACCATGTGTGTCTTTCTGTTCTAGGATACCTCACTCAGGATTAACCTGGGTAATGCTCAATCTTCATTCAGAAAGGCAAACGGGATGAAAATCAGAAAAAGAATAAAACAGGAAACAAGACAGGAGCCTACCACAGAGGGCCTCTGAAAGACTCTACCCAGCAGGGTATCAAACAGATGCTGAGACTCATAGCCAAATTTTGGGCAGAGTGCAGGGAATCTTATGAAAGAAGGGAGACACAGAAAGAGCTGGAGGGGATAGGAGCTCCACAAAGAGAACAACAGAACCAAAAAATCTGGGCACAGGTGTCTTTTCTGAGACTGATAATCCAACCAAGGACCCTTCATGGAGATAACCTAGAACCTCTGCACAGATGTAGCCCATGGCAGCTTGGTGGACAACAGGGTTTCCTAGTAATGGGAACAGAGACTGTCTCTGACATGAACTCAGTGCCTGCCTCTTTGATCACCTCTCCCTGAGAGGGGAGCAGCATTACCAGGCTTCAGGGAAAACAATGCAGCCAGACCTGGTGAGACCTGATAGACTAGGTTCAGATGGAAAAGAAGGCAGTCCTCCCCTATCAGTGGACTGGGGGAGGGGCATAGAAGAAGAAAAGGGATGGAGGGTAAGATTGGGAGTGGACGAGGTAGGGGGCCACAGCTGGGATACAAAGTGAACAAACTGTAATTAATAAAAAAATAAATTATTTAAAAATCTTAAGAAGTATTCAACATTCTTAGCCATCAGTAGACTGTAGTCAGAGTGTCCATCATCAGGAGAATAAATGACAACAAATGCTGGGTAGATGTGAGGAAAGCAGAACTTCACTCACTAGTGGTGGGAATGTGAGCTAGCATAGCCACTCTGTAAATCATCATGGACATGTCTTAAAAAATAAAAATAGATGTACCATATGGGCCAACTTTACCACTCCTGGGCCTGTGTCCAACTGGCCATATCTTATAGCTATAAGATATCCCATATCTTATAGCTTATCCTTGTCCATTGTCACTCAATAATATCTAGAAAATAAAATACAACTACACATACATCAAATGATTAATGGATTATGAAACTATCATACATGTATAGTGGAATATTAATTACTAAGAGATAAAATAAATGAAATTCCTAAAAAAGGAATGAAACTAAAAATTTATACTGAGTGATGTATCCCAAGCTCAGAAAGATAAATTCTACAATTTTTTCCCATATATGTATCATAGAGTTAAATCTTCTGTTTTGTGTGTTTAACTTGCCATGCAATGGAAGTTGGGAAACCATTAGAAGGAACTTGAGGGTGGAACAATTGCATTTATGGAAACTAGTAGAATATAAGTGGAATTAAAGTGAAGGTGTGCATACTGGGGGCAGAAGGGTCCAAGCATGTAGTGAAGTCATGGGGCCAGGGAAATCATGAGGCAAGGAAAGACTTGCCCCCCACTCAAAATATTCACAAAGAACCTACCTGGAAACTTATAATCTTGAAATCTTAGTTCAGCCAACATAATAAGAGGGGATAGTAGAATATACATGTTAAGAATGAACAGGGGGAGAAAACTGAGAACGAAGGGTTAAGTGATGTTGGAGCAGATGGATGGGTAAAGGACCAGAGTGAACTGGTCAATCACACCCAATAACATATGAAGGAGTTTTAGCAGATGCACCCCACTTTAGCAAAATTTTTAAGTGACAATCTTGCATTGCTAATTCCAGAGCATAGGGCACAGCTGACTACAGATATCATCATAGGCAGAATCAATTGAATGTATGGTACAGAGTTCATTTAAACTGTGTATCTCAGCAGTTTCAGTCCTGAATGTCCTTGCCCAGAAACTTGCCAACGCATTTCCTTGGTATTCACTTAGCTGTTGCAGGATTTGTTATTTGGATAACGCTTATATGACACCAGTCAGTTTCTTATTAAAGTTCAAAACTTCTAACCTTAGTCCAATGGTATGGATAGATTTCTAAGAATTTTTCTTATTTTCTGAGACACATATTAATAACACATCCATACAAATATTACTCAAAGAAGATTTAGTAGGATTTTTAAAATCTGACAATGCTCTTCATGTAAAACCATATCAAGACCAACTATTAATATCTATATTTTATAAAGATAAAGAGTGATGTGAATCTATGAAAATTTCCATGAAATCTCAGTTCATTTAAGATGAAGAAAAAGACTTTGACTGTGTGATGACAAATACCCAGAATCCCAGCAAGGTAGAAGGAGGAAGAGTATGAGTTTGAAGCCAGTCTGAGCTATATAGTAAATCTGTGCCTCAAAACAAACAAACAAACAAACAAAAAACCCAAAAAAAACAACAAAACAACTTATTATTATATTTTTTTTTGTGGGCATAATACCTTTTATTTCACCTTACTGACTTTTTTTTCACATTTTTTTATTCACTTCACATCCTCGTTGTAATCCCACTCATGCTCCCTTCCTAGTACTACCTTCCCACCCTCCCCCTTCCGCAGAAAAGAGGAGCTCCCTTTCCCATCCACCCCAGCTCATCGAGTTGCATCAGCACTGAGCTTTTCACTGTGGCCTAGCGCGGCAGTACTGCTGGAGGAAAGCCATCAAAAACAAGAGTCCCTGTCCTATGCATTGTCCCCACTTCCCTTTCTAGATGACCAGAATGAGGCCTAACCTTCCAACCTGCTGTATCTTTGTAGGGGTCCTAGTTCCAGTTCATGCTTGGTCCTTGGTTGATGCGTCAGTCTTAGCAAAACCCTCTGGATTCTGGCAAGTTGGCTATGTTGGTCTTCTTGTGGCGTTCCCGTCACCTCCAGGCCTTTTCTCTTTCCTCGCACTTTTCTACTAGACAACCTACATGTTGCCAAAGTTTGCCTGTGAGTCTCAGCATCTGTTTGGAGGTCCTGCTGGGTAGCGCCTCCGAGAGGACAATTATTTCAGGCTTCTGTCTTCAAGTTTAGCAGAGTATCATTCATAGTGTCAGGGTTTGGCACTATCCCACAGGGTGGGTCTTTGGTTGGGCCAGGCATTGTTTGGTCATTCCCTCAATCTCTGCTGTATCTTTATCCCTGTACATCTTGTAGGCAGGTAAATTTTGGGTCAAAGTTTTTCTTGGTGGGTTGGTGTTCTCCTCCCTTTGCTAGGCCCAGACTTAGGTCTCCAGCTTGTCACAGAGTTACTCCCACCCTCAGATTCTCTTTTCTCTGCAGGCCCTCTGTCTTCTCGATCTCACTCTCCCCAGGTCTGATCTCCACCTTCTTAACTCTCTGCAGCCCCATCTCCTACCTTGTTCTCTCTCTTCAGCCACTACTTCTGTCTATTCTGTCTCCCTTTCGGAGTGAGGTTTATGCATTCTCCCTTGGATCCTATATGTTACTTATCTTCTTTGAGTCTGTGCCTCATAGTATGTTTATTCTGTACTATATGGCTAAAACCCACTTATAAGTAAGTAAATAGCATGTGTATCTTTCTGGATCTGGATTATCTCACTCACTCCATCTATTTGCCTGCAATTTTCTTGATTTCTTTGTTTTTATTGTGTAAATGTGCCAGTTTCTTTACCCATTCTTCTGCTGAGGGACATGTAGGTTGTTTCCAGATTCTGGCTATTGTGAATAAAGCTGCTATGAATATAGTTGAGCAAGTGTCCTTGCTGTATGGTGGAGCATCTTTTCGGTATATCCCCAGGAGCGATACAGCCAGGTCTTGAGGTAAAGCTACTCCCAATTTTCTGAGAAAGCCTCACATTGATTTTCAAAGTGTTTTGTAAAAGTTGACATTCCAGAGAGCCATGGAGGAGTATTCCCTTTCCTCCACACCCTCACCAGCATATGCTGTTGCTTGAGATTTTGATTTTAGCCATTCTGACTGGTGTGAGATGGAATCTCAGACTCAGTTTGATTTGCATTTCCCTGATGACTAAGGAAGTTGAACATTTCTTTAAGTGCTTCTTGGCCATTCAAGATTCCTCTATTGGGAATTCTGTTTAGTTCTGTGCCCATTTTTAATTGGGTTATTTTGTTTATTGGTGTTTCATCTCTTGAGTTCCTTATATATTTTGGATATTAGCCCTTTGTCAGATGTACCATTGATGGTGATCTTTTCCAGATCTATAGACTATTGTTTCATTCTATTGATAGTGTCCTTAACCTAACAGAAGCTTTTCAGTTTCAAGAGGTCCCATTTATTGATCATTGATCTTAGAGCCTATGCTGTTGATATTCTGTTCAGGGAGTTGTGTCCTGCGTCAATGAGGTTGAGGCTCTTCCCCACTTTCTTTTTTAATAGATTTAGTGTATCTGCTGTTATACTGATATCTTTGATTCACATGGATTTGAGTTTTGTGCAAGAAGATAAATATTGATCTATTTGCATTTTTCTACTCGTAGACATCCAGTTAGACCAGCACCATTTGTTGAAGCTGCTGTCTTTTTTTCCCAATGTATGGTTTTGGTTTCTTGTAAAAAATCAAGTCACTATAGGTAGGTGGGTTTACTTCTGGGTCTTCGATTCGATTCCATTCATCAACTAGTCTATTTCTATGCCAGTACCATACAGTTTTTATTACTATTGGTCTGTAGTATAGCTCGAAGTCAGGGATGGAGATACCGTGAGAATTTCGTTTGCTGTATAGAATTGTTTTAGCTATTCTGTTTTTTTTTTTTTTTTTTTGTTTTCCATATGAAATTTAGAATTGTTCTTTCAAAGTCTCAAAGAATTGTGTAGGTATTTTGAGGGGGATTTAATTGAATCTATAAATTGCTTTTGGTAAGATGGCCATTTTTACTATGCTACTTCTGTTGATCCATGAGCATGGGATATCTTTTCATCTTCTGATATCTTCAATTTCTTTCTTCAGAACCTGAAGTTCTTGTTATACAAATCTTTCTCTTGCTTCATCAGAGTTACACCAAGATACTTTATACTATTTGTGGCTATTGTGAAGGGTTTAGTTTCCCTAATTTTTTTTTTAGAAAGAATTTTTTTGTTTGTGTGTAGAAGGGCTACTGATTTTGTTTTTAATTAATCTTGTATCCAGCCACTTTGCTCAACCTGTTTATCAGGTATAGGAGTTCTCTGGTAGAATTTTTAGGGTTACTCACATACACTATCATTTCATCTTCAAATCATGTTATGTTGACTTCTTCCTTCCCAATGTGTATCCCGTTGATCTCCTTTAGTTGTCTTTTTGTTTTAGCTAGAACTTTAGGTACTATATGGAAAAGGTATAGAGTGGGCAGCCTTGTCTCATCCCTGATTTTAGCAGAATTGCTTTGAATTTCTCTTCATTTAATTTGATGTAGGCTATTGGCTTGTTGTATATAGCCTCTAATATGCTTATGTATGAGGCTTATTTTCTGTTTTCTACAAGACTTTCATCATGAAGGTGTGTTTGATTTTGTCAAAGGCTTTTTCTGTATCTAATGGGATGATAATTTGATTTTTCTTTGAATTTGTCTATATGGTGGATTACATTGATAGATTTTCATATGTTGAACCCTCCTGCAGATCTGGGATTAAAGCCTACTTGATCACAGTAAATGATATATTTGATGTGTTCTTATATTTGGTTTGCAAGTATTTTATTGAGTGTTTTGTTTTGTTTTGTTTTGTTTTGTTTTGTTTTGCATTGATGTTGACGAGTGAATGAGTGAATTTGGTCTGAAATTCTTTGTTGTGTTTTTGTGTGGTTTAGGTATCAGGGTGACTATGGCTTTATATAATGAGATTGGCATCATTCCTTCAGTTTCTATTCTGTGGAATAGTTTGAGGAGTATTGGTATTCTCTCTTCTTTAAATGTGAGGTAGAATTCTGTGCTAGAATCTAGACCTCGACTTTTTTTTTTTTTTTTTTTTTTTTTAATTTGGGAGACTTTTGATGACTACTTTTACTTTCTTGGGTCTTGCAGAACTCTTTGAAATGTTTATCTGGTCTTGATTTAGCTTCAGTAGGTGACACCAATCAAGAAAATAATCCATTTCTTTTAGATTTTCCAATTTTGTGGGATACAGACTTTTGAAGAAAGACCTAATAATATTTTTTTTCTCATTGTCTGCTGTTATATCCTCCTTTTTGTTTCTGATTTTGTTATTTTGGATATTCTCCCTCTGCCTTTTAGTTAGTTTGGATAAGGGTTTGTAAAGTGGAAATTTCTCATTTTTTTTGAAGACTGGATTTTGTCATGATATTTTGCCACAAGGACATGTGATGTTTTGTCCAGGTTGGCTTATGAGAGGGCAAGTGAGGGTTTTGATGTGATCCCTCATGTGAGAGGGGTATAATTTTGGCCAGCTGAGAACATCTGTGCATGGACTTTGAGGAGAGGACATATATAGAAGCCCATGCAAAGCAGGCATTGCTTTTTTAATCTACATCACTGATGTGATCTTTGTGCTTTGACACTTGACTTCAAAGAGAGAAACATTCCAGAGAGCCTCTCTGGGCAATCCAATTGAGTCTTTTGACTTTTGCTTCTTTGTGTTGGTCTTTGGACTGGGCTGCTTGTATCCTGATGAATGGTAATCCCCTAATGACCCAATGTCCCTGATCAGCAGGAAGTAGATATAACAGGACTATAGCTCTTTTCCCTACTAATCTCCTACCTAAGGTTGCCGGGAGAGTCGGGTTAGAGGTGAGGTAAAATTCTTAAGAACCCTTAATAATGTAGGTTTGATGAAAAAATCTAAGCCTACAGGTTTCTCTATCTTGTTGCTTTTCTCAAAGAATCAGCTCTAAGTTTCACTGATTCTTTGTATTGTTCTCTTTGTTTCCAATTTATTGGTTTCACCCCTGAGTTTGATTATTTCCTGTCATCTACTCCTCTTTGGTGTGTTTGCTTCTTTCTGTTCTAGAGCTTTAGGTGTGTTGCAAAGTTACCAGTATGGGATCTCTCCAATTTCTTTATGAAGGCACTTAGTGTAAAGAACTTTCCTCTTAGCATTGCTTTCATTGTTTCCCCTAAGTTTGAGTATATTTGTGCCTTCATTTTCATTGAATACTAGAAAGTATTTAATTTCTTTATTTCTTCCATGACCCAGTGGTCATTAAGCAGGGAGTTATTCAGTTTCCATGAGTTTGTTGTTTTGTTGTTGTTGAGTTCCAGTTTTAATTCATGATGATCTGATAAGATGCAAGGGGTTATTTCAACCTCCTCATATCTGTTGAGGCTTGCTTTGTGATCGAGTATATGGTCAGTCTTGGAGAAGGTTCTATAAGGTGCTGAGAAGAAAGTATATATATATATTTTTTATGTTTGGGTGAAAAATTCTTTAGATATCTGTTATCTCCATTTAATACATGATGTCTGTTAGTTTATTTTTTCATTTAGTTTCTGTCTTGATGATCTGTTCATTGGAGAGCATGTGGTTTTAAAGTTTTCCACTATTAACGTGTGGGGTTCAATGTGTGATTTAAGCTTTAGTAATGTTTCTTTTTTATTTTTATTTTATTAATTACACTTTATTCATTTTGTATCCCCCCCATAAGCCCCTCCCTCCTCCCCTCCCGATCCCACCCTCCCTCCCTTTTCTGCATGCATACCACTCCCCAAGTCCACTGATAGGGGAGGTTCTCCTCTCCTTTCTGATCTTAGTCTATCAGTTCTCATCAAAAGTGGCTGCATTGTCCTCTACCGTGGCCTGGTAAGGCTGCTCCCCCCTCAGGGGGAGGTGATCAAC
>NW_026596143.1:7331586-7349414 GCF_907164565.1 Psammomys obesus | reverse complement strand
ACCGTGGCCTGGTAAGGCTGCTCCCCCCTCAGGGGGAGGTGATCAACGAGCAGGCCAATCAGATTATGTCAGAGGCAGTCCCTCTTTCCTCTGAAAGCCTCTGCAGTATAGACTGTCAAAGCAGATGCTGAGCCTGATGGACAACTGATGGGCAGAGTGAATGGAATTTTATGTCAGAAGTGGGAAATAGTAAGAGCTGGAGGGGATGGGAACTCCACAAGCAGAGCAACAGAACAAGATAATTTGAACACAGGGAACTTCCCAGAGACTCATACTCCAACCAAGGACTATTCGTGGATATAACCTAGGACCTCTGCACAGATGTAGCCCATGGCAGTTCAGTGTCCAAGTGGGTTACATAGTAATGTTTCTTTTATAAAGGAGGGTGTCCTTGCATTTGGGGCATAGACATTCTGAATTGAGATGTCATCTTTTCCTTTGATGATTTTGAAGTGACCTTTTCCATCTCTTGATTAATTTTGGTTGAAAGTCTATTTTATTAGATACTAGAATGGCTACTCCAGCTTGCTTCTTGGGTCTTTTAGCTTGGAAAACCTTTTGCAACCCTTTACTCTGAGGTCATGTCTATCTTTATTGCTGAGGTATGTTTCTTGTATACAGCAGAAAATTACACCCCATTTTCTTGTTCATTCTGTTAACCTGTGTCTTTTTAATGGGAAGTTGAAGCCATTGATATTAAGAGATATTAATAACCAGTTGTTGTTACTTCTTGTTATTTTGATGTTGGTGGTGGTAGAGTGTATGTGAATTCCTTTTTTGGTTTAGCTGATGTGGGGAAATTTATTACCTGTGTTTTCTTGGGTCTAGTTGACCTCCTTAGGTTGGAGTCTTCTTTCTAGTATCTTCTGTGGAGCTGGATTTGTGGACAGGTACTGTTTAAATTTGTTTTTGTCGTGGAATACCTTGTTTTCTTTCTCTGTGGTGATTAAAAGTTTTGCTGGGTATAACAGTTGGGCTGACACCTATGGTCTCTCAGTGTCTGTAAGATATCTGTCCAGGCTCTTCTGGCTTTTAGAGTTTCTTATGAGAAGGCAAGTGTAATTCTTATTGGTTTGCCTTTATATATGACTTGGTCTTTTTCTTTTTTAGGTTTTAATATTATGTATTTGTTCTGTGCATTTAGTGTTTTAATTATTATGTGGCAGGGTAATTTTCTTTTTTGGTCCAATCTGTGTTCTGTAAGCTTCTTGCATGTTTATAGGCCTCTCTTTCTTTAGGTTGGGAAAGTTTTCTTCTACAGTTTTGTTGAAAATGTTTCCTGGGTCTTAGAGCTGGAAGTATTCTCTTTCTTCTATTTCTATTATTCTTATGTTTGGTCTTTTCATAGTGTCCCAGATTTCTTGGATGTTCTGTGTCAGAAGCTTTTTTAGATTTAACATTTTCTTTGACTGATGTATTGATTTCTTCAATCCTATTTTCTACCCTTGAGATTATCTCTTTCATCTCTGGTACTGTGTTGGTGATGCTTGTATCTGTAGTTCCTGACCTCTTTCCTAGGTTTTCCATCTCTAGGATTGCCTAAGATTTTTTTTTTTTATTGCTTATAGTTCCATTTTTAGGTCTTGAACATTTTTATTCATTTATGTTTCCTGTTTGATTGTATTTTCCTGTGTGTCTTTAATCTCTTTAAGGGATTTGTTCATTTCTTTCACCTGTTTGATTGTATTTTCTTGTGCTACTTTGAGAGCTTATTTTCCTCCTTTAAGGCCTCTATCATTTTCATAACCTCAGATTTAAAATCTTTTCCATGTAGTTCAGGTATGATAGTACATCCAGGGCTTGCTGTGCTAATACCACTGGTTTCTGGTGGTACCTTATGGCCCTGAGTTTTCTTGCTTGTTTTCTTACACTAGCCTCTAGCTATCTAGTTGACTCTGGTGTTAGCCAAACTGGTGGTCCCTCTGCTGGATTCACTGTCTGTGTTCCAGGTGGAACAAGTGGGTGGGAAGCAAGCATAAAAATCTCCACGCTGAAAGTCTGCCCAGCACCACACAAGCCTCCCCAGGATGGAGAACAATGAGGCTCTGTTCCAAACCCAGCTTACCTCCACTGAATCTGTTATCTCTGCTGGCCTCAGTAAAAGCCTTAATTCTTTATTTGATTTAAGAAAGATGATCAAAAAATTTCCAAAGTTTTAAAATAATTTTAAAATGAGACCATACGCCGTGTATAACATAGGTAAGCTCTTAATTCTTCATATAACCAGAGAAATATAACAGTTGAACTTCCTGTTTGGGGTGACCTTTACAGAGTCATTCACCCCTTTCCATGCCCAGTATTCAAGGTTCAAAAAAACCCCTACACAGATGTAGCAGAACAGCAGTTTTGCTAGGGGACTAAGGTCCCCTAGTAAACAAAATGGGGATTGACGTTGATATGAACTCTCTTACCTGTTTTTTGATCATATTTGCTTTCTGGGTTTACCATGCCAGGCCGCAGGGATGAGTATGTGCTCAGCCCTGATGAAACTTGATATGCTGGGGTGGGTAGGTATAGGGACTCCCCTTCTCTGAGGAGCAGGAGATATGCTATAGGGGAAACAAGGACAGAGCAGAGAGGGAGAGAATGGAAGGGGCTACTAGACTGGCATTTAAAATGAATGAATAAAAATTAAAATAAAAAGATCAAAATAAATAAAGTTCCATATAACAACAAAAAAAAGCAATACCTAAATGATTAAGAGTTAACTGTTAACTACTCTGTCCTTGCATTTTCATATCCTAGAATATCTGTTGATATTTGCCTATGTCTTAATTTCTAAGATGGTGGTTAATTTAAAGAAATGTACCTATCTGAAGAATTATAGGAAGTAGCCTTAAGTGGCCAAGGTTGATGGTAAAGTTCCACATATAGGAAAAACAAAAACAAAAACCAATATCAAATACTGGCTCAGCCTACAGCCTCCTGGATACTTTGCAGTTGAAACTCTTTTATCTCTCAAAAATAGCTCTGGATATATTTGAGTTCCTCAGGAAGGTTTTTTCTTGGAGGATGTTATTCTGCCACTTTCTTATACTGCTGGCCCCTGAATAAATTTTATTTTCTTAATATTGCTGGCTTCCAAGTGGTGACTGGAAGTTTGGGTCTGCTGACAAAAGCAAACAGAGAAAGTTATGAAGTTGTCAATCAATGGTAAGACCCATAGGACCCAGTAAATGGAACCCTCAGCACAGGGATTCATCTCAGTGGTCCATGGTCTTCATGCCATAGGTCAATTACCTTTATAAGTGGTAAAGAAAAACTAAAGAATTTTCGTTAAGAGCAGATCAACTTTTTGCAGGTAAATGGTGGGACCTCGAAAGGATCATCCTGAGTGAGTTGTCCCAGAAGCAAAAAGACACACACAGTATATACACACTCATATAAATATACAACATAGAATAAACCCACTAAAATCTGAACATCTAAACAAACTAAGCAAAAGAGAGGACCCTAACTAAAAATGCTCAATCCCCATCCTGAAAGGCAAAGAGAATGGATATCAGAAGAAAAAGAAAACAGGAAACAACCTAGGAACCTGCCACAGAGGGCCTCTGAAAGCCTCTGCCCTGCAGACTGTCAGAGCAGATGCTGAGCCTGATGGCCAACTGACGGGCAGAGTGAATGAAAATTTATATAAGAAGTGGGAAGTAGTAAGAGCTGGAGAAGACAGGAACTCCACAAGGAGAGCAACAGAACAAGAAAATTTGAACACAGGGAACTTCCCAGAGACTCATACTCCAACCAAGGACTATCCATGGAGATAACCTAGAACCGTGACAATGCAGCCACTTCTGATGAGAACTGATAGACTAAGATCAGAAAGAAGGAGAGGAGGACCTCCCCTATCAGTCGACTTGGGGAGGGCATGCATGCAGAAATGGGGGGAGGGTGGGACCGGGAAGGTAGGAGGGAGGGGCTTATGGGGGGATACAAAATGAATAAAGTGTAATTAATAAAAGTTAAAAAAAAAGAAAGGCTTCTCCTGTTAGGGGTGAGAGTATTCTTTGTTTATCAGCATAAACATAGACATACATATAGAATGCTGTGTCAATTTAGCTAACCAAAAATAATAAATTCTTCTCGTATGCTGTGACCTCAAAAAAAAAAAAATGAGCAGATCAACACTAAGAAATTTGCCATTTTAACAGATGAAGAGGCCAAATTCCAGTTTTCCTGAAGTGTAGTTTTGGTATTAGTAATCAATTTTTGAAAACCACATATAAATATTTTATATTTAATCTTTAACCAGCTTGACCGCACATAAGGTTCTCTTTACAAGATTCTTTTGTACCAGTTTAAATCAATTTTCTTATCTCTCTTGTGATTCGTGTTACACTTTGCTTCATTTTCACTCAGGATAAACAGCCATTTAGCTTCACTTTAAAAATGTTCTTTATAATTCCCTTGGAAATATATCTTCCATAATTTGTAGCTTCACTTACTATAAACAGGTCTTGCATATGGAGTTGTAACTATTTTATTTTAATTTTAATTAATACATATTAATTGGAGTCTAGCTCTTAGAAGCCCCATTTCAAGTGAAAACTCAGGAGATAAGCAATTCTGAGCTGGCTGCAAGATACCATGATCTCATGAATATACATTTCATAATTTCTGGAAACATATGCTTGCCTGGAGTACAGGGGTTTTTTTGTGTGTGTGTTTACTAACAGTCTAAATTATATTTAGTTTCTCCACACCATATTAAAAACAAACGCCAGGGTACATATACTATAAACTTATGTTCAGCAATTAGTGCTTCTGTAATGTGACTTAAAGATTGTTCAGAACTTCCATGATAATCTGTTACTCTGTGGGACATAACTTTAGATCTCAAAATACACACACTTTAAAGAACTATGATGCATCCATGAACAAACTATTATGCCATTTACATTCATCCAATTTATTCATTCATAACAATTACACTTGAATTACCCCACCCCAAAACACGGCATCTTCATTACTGCTAATGGCACTTGAAAAATATATACAATGCAAAGCCAGGCTTTCAGAATTCTCCTCCATCAACATAAGCATAGAGATAAGAAAAAGAAGTCAATATTAACATTTATTTCAGGAGAGAGCCTGGAGCTAACTGTACCCAGGCAGAGCTGCTCAAAACTATCATGTGTTCCTAAAAAGGC
The DNA here is from genome assembly GCF_907164565.1 of Psammomys obesus. NCBI lineage: Eukaryota > Metazoa > Chordata > Mammalia > Rodentia > Muridae > Psammomys > Psammomys obesus. The sequence goes on along the minus strand of NW_026596143.1, from coordinate 7,344,264 downwards.
TCTTTCATCTTTCCATCAAATCCTTCACATTGAGGTTCTTCATCTAAGCCACTGGATAGTTCCCCTTTTCCTTATTCTAGCAAGTAGAATTAGTTAAGACCCATATGCTATTTTAGATTGATGTAATTATTGGCTTGATTTTTCACTAAGTTGTACCTGTAGTCTCCACTTTTTGCTTTTAACTTTCCTGTAGGTTCATTTAAATAAAAAAGTGTGGTTTCAAATTCTGATATTTTAGGACCAGTTGCCCTGCCTTCTCTCCACATGACCCAAAACAGTATTTGCATAAGGCTAAATAACATTACAAATATGTAAGTAGGAAGCCCTGATGTGACGATGGCCAGAGCCAAGGCTTGTCAAGTGGGTTTGTCTTTGCCTTCTTCACTGTAAAAATTTCTGTTGACGTAGGTTTGAGGACATGAACACAGTCTTATGAATGGTGATATCCTTTTGTAAGTGTAAATTCATTTTACAAAAAGTGCCCAAATAGGCAGATAGCTTCCTCCCTCCAACTTATTATTTTTTAAAGTAGTTTGCTGAGTCCTGAGTGTAACCTACTAGTAGGTAATTCTTTTTTCTCAATTGCTGTGCTTAAGATGTTGACCATGGCCTAGTGGAGAGAGGGAAATACCAACCCATCAACAAAAACTTTGTCCCAAAATTCATCCTGATTGCAAAATGTAGATGGACAAAAATAAAGCAGAGATTGAGGGAATGTCCAACAAAATGACTGGCCCAACTTGAGACTCACCCCATGGGAGACAGCCAACCCCTGACATGATTAACAATATTCTGCTCTACTTGCAAACAGGAGCCTAGTGTAGCTGTCCTCTGATTTCCTTCACCAGCAGCTGATGGAAACAGATAAAGATCCTCATAGCCAAACATTGTGTGGAACCCAGGGAGTCTTTTGGAAGAATCGGGAAAGGATAGAATGACCCAAATGGGACAAAAGCTCCACAAGAAGGCCAATAGAGCCAACTAACCAGGGTCCAGAGGTGCCTGCGGAGACTGAAGTATTGATCAAGGACCACGCATGGACTGGACCTAGACCCGCTCCACAGATGTAGTCGATGTGCAGCTCAGTCCTCATATGGATTCACTAGTAAGAGGAAGGGGGGTTGACTCTGACTTGAACTTTGTTGTCTGAGTAGTGATCACTTTCCCCTTGTAAGGCCACCTTGCCTGTCCACAGGAGAAGAGCTCAGTCCTGATATGCTGGGGTGGATGGAAAGGGGGCATTCCACTTTTCTGAGGAGTAACAGGAGGGGGAATGGAGGAAATGGGGAGGGTGAACTGGGAGGAAGGGAGGGAGGGAGGGGCTATGACCAGGATGTAAAATGAATGAATAAAAATTATATTAAATTTAAAACTATTTTGACCATAGTATAAAGAATACTAAAGCAACATATCTCAATGCTAAGAGGACTTGAATTCTATAAACACCTGCTTCTTCATATTCAAAATAAGAAAATAATAAGCAAAAATTATCAGTTCATTTCAAACTGAGGAGGACTAGAGAAATACTGTCTAATTTGTCAGTCAAGGTAAAACTTACTTTCTTAACAATTAGTTTGCTTGGTAATAATGGTAAGGGTATGTTTTATGGAGTCAGAGGTCTAAAGCGAATAAACTCAAGTCATATAATCTGTCTAGCTATATCTGTTCTTACAGAATGTCATAAACTTTCAAAGAGATAATATGTAAGAAAGGAAGACTCAATTAAAATGCTGCAAGTAGTCTATTCCTAGTGATGTTTTACAAATAAACAGCAACAACAAAAACAATTAGTTTGCTCAATACTTTAGGCTTTTAGAAATATATCCAAGCCATTTAAATGCACTCTCTTACTTATGAGGCATTGATGATCAATCTCTCTCCAGAAACACGTGCAGGTATGTAACTGTTGTATACAAGCACACACATGCATACACATTTACACACACATATATACACATATACGTACATACATACATTTCTAAACATACATTTTTCCCCCGAAGTGCCTACAAATGGGAGATTTAAGGCTAATTATTGCCTACTGTCACCAAAGTTCCTCTAGTCTATTCTTACTAATATTCAACTATTTCTGTAGAAATATATAGTTTCCAAGATGAAGGAGTACTCGATTCCTTGGCCTTCTGTAACCTTACCTACCTATCTATTATCTGTACAAAAATATGGACCTTGTTTTAAATGGATGAACCATTTTTTTAAGCCAGATAAGAGTGATGGTGTCCACAGAAGGGAGACTAAAGTTGGTCCAAAGAGGGTGCATGAACTTTTATAGCCAGACAACAAAAGAGAGTAAAAAAATCAATGAATATACACATTGTGTTGATGAGAATAGTGAATAAGTGGATTATGCCAAAGTGAGAAATTCTTTCATATACATTTTAGGTATAATATTCTTAGTTTTTGGTTTAGGAAAGATAGTCATCTATTAAGCTAATGTATTATAAAAGTTTTCCCTAAAAGTCAGAAGAAGGGTGTAAGGCCACATAGAAAATTGGGTGATAACTGTGTATTAAGAGGAATAAAGATAGCCCAAGGAAACCATGATTGGCAATGTGTAACATGCTGACCATCTATAATTACAAAGTTCTAATTATTCAACCAATCAAAGAAACTAACTCATATATGGTTATTCCAAAGAACTTCATTTCTATTTACCAAAATCAGTCCAGTTTCTCATGAGGCAGTCATACATCCATGGCCTATAATTAGGTCTAACCTAATTAATTATTGGTGTTAATACAAACCCAAGCCCATACCAGTCTAAAAATTACAAAACAAAACAAAACAAACAAACAAACAAAACCTTGAAAAGCTCCCATTTAAATGGAATTCCTCAAGCAGAAAACTCATCCATTTTATTTGAGAGCCTGTGGGCAGAGTGAGGTAAACAGGGTACTGTAGATTGCTGCTTGGTGTTCACTGGATTTCTGTCTTGTGTCCTGTATTTAGTGCCAAAATGTTACAAAATTTAAATAACAATGTTTGTGTCTTGGAGCCTAGAGTCTAGCATGAGTTGGGAGAGCTCTGCTCACACCAGAGGCCGGTGGTAGTTATGAATATAGTGATGCAAGTTTGGTACAGAAAGAGCTTGACGTCTCATAACATGGCTTTTCTGCATTTGAATATGGCCTGCTTAGGTGGCCACCTTGACCAGCAGAAAGTAACTACGGTGATTGATTGATTCCTGAGATTTAGCTGTCTGTGACAAATATATTCTCCTGGATTATGCCTTCAAATAGTCTGCAGGACAAGCTAGACAACATTTTTTATACATTCTTATTCCAAACCTAGTTAAAAATACCAGCCATTATTGGCCTTCCTATACTCTTTTATTCTGAGGACATGAGTGAGTTGACAGAAAAGGGATGCAGTGCAAAACAAACAAACAACTCTGGTTGCTGTGCTGTCATGTACAACTTCCATCATAACACGAAAGACACTGTTTCAAACAACGCTTCTAATTTCAGCAATTCAAAATTGAGCTATATCCAACCATTCCCCTTTGTAACTTGTTCCTTGCTAGCTTGAAATCATGGACAAAGAACAAAATATGTCTTCTGTCACAGAAACTACAAGATGATGCCTTCAATGAAATGCAGATTACACACAAATATTCAATGAAATGTAGATTACACACAGATATTGTGAGAAAAGAGTGGGTTTAAAGAGCAAGAGGCTATTCTGGCAGCTGACAACACACATGCCTATTGAGGATATTTGAATGGTTGGTATATAATCCTGATATTTAAGAGCTATAAATATATTCAGTCAATTAATGCATTTTAGTTATCTGAGTGTTAGTGAGAATTTTGGTGTCTAAAAAAAAAAAACAAACAAACCAATTTTGTTATGTAAATATGTTTTTGTTTTAATCCCAGTTGTGGCATATGGGGCTGCTTCAGACTGTCCACAGCAGCTGACTATTTGCCTTATGCGTGCTCTGGCAGGGGTGTGATTCTGCCAGCTAAAGATAGTTTAATTCTGAAGACTCTAGAGAGGATGTAGAAAGATCAGAGCACCAGAAGAGGAGATGCATCTGTTCCCCCTGCTCATTCCTGCTCCTGCTGGTTCATCAAGTGGTCAAGAGAAAAGAGACATTGGAGATATCCTTATAAGATGAAAACTGGGCTTGCTCCAAGGAACTCAAAGCACCTAATCAGCAAGAAGTTCTCTAAAAATATCTCAGCACTTCCTCTCTCCACTCTTGTTTCTCCTTCCTAGATCTGGGGGTTGGAAGGAAGGAACCCAAATACAAGAGCCAAAAAGTATACCTACAGCTGGGTCTCTTCTGTTTTGTTTCCTATGAGTTTGCCTTAGAGAATACGTAGGAATAAAAAGTGGTCCAAGATCAAGGCTTCATAAGAGAATATACACAAAGCTCAGAAGACTTCTCCTTTAAAATACAACAGCACTAAAAATGTAGCTAAATGGCAGACACTCACCCAGCATATATGAGCTCTCGGGACTGAACCACAGATGCAAGTGTGAATGTTTATGTTCTTGAGAAGAAAATATTACCACAAACTTGAAATCATAATATCAAGCCAATAACATTAGACTCCAGGACTTTTTTTTTTTCTTTTCTTTTGTGGAACCTTAGAAGGACTCTATATATCAATAGTACTGAGTGGAAATCTCACTAGAATGCTGGGAAAGGCCACTGCTGAGTCCTCAGGAGCTTTCCTGGAAACTAAAAATGATAATAAAAAATGAGCTTTGATTTGCCTCTTAAAATTCTAGATTTAAATGCCTTTGGTCCCATGATCCTGAGGCAATGTGTGATTTGGTCCTTGACTGCAGCAAGTGAACATAATTTTTCTAAGTAATAGTGGGAGACTTCAACACTCCACTCTCAACATGGGACATATCATCTAGACAGAAGCTAAATAGGGAAATAATGGCACTTATAGAGGTCCTAATGAAATAGACTTAACAGATGTCGACAGAACTTACACCCAAACTCAAAAGAGTATACCTTCTTTTCAGTACTTCAAGGAACCTTATCAAAAATTGACCATATAGTCAGGCACAAAGCAAGCCTCAAGAGATACAAGAAGATTGAAATAATCCCTTGTACCCTATCAGACCTCCATGCCCAAAAACTAGACCTCAACAGCAACAGAAATAACAAAAAACCTACATACACATGGAAACTAAACAACTCTCTGCTCAATGATAGCTTGGTCAGGGAAAAAAATGAAAAAAGAAATTAGAGACTTCTTAAAATTCAATGAAAATGAAGGCACAACTCACCCAAACTTACAGGACACAATGAAAGCAGTGCCAAGAGGAAAGTTCATAGCACTAAATGCCTCCAGAAAAAAGTTTGAGACATCCTTTATAAGCAACTTAACAGCACATCTAAAACCCCTAGGGAAAAAAGAGACACACCCAAGAGGATATCTAGATGATTGGAAATCATCAAACTCAGAGCTGAAATCAATGAATTAGAAACAAAGAAAACAATTCAAAGAATCAATGAAAAAGAGATTGTTCTTTGATATAATCATCAAGATAGAAAACCCTTAGCCAAACTAAAGAAAAGGCAGAGTTTTGACTTTTTTACCTAGTATATTTAGGGTACTGCATCTGCAGAGAGATAGAAGGATAAAGGGAGAGAGAGACAGAGAGTAGGGAAGCGAAAGACAAGAGTTTATGTGCATTTAAGTGTGTCTTTTCCAGATTGTCAACTTTTACAATAGCATGTCAGCCAAAGCTTACCTCAGCTCGAAATGAAGAGATAAGGCTGCACACTCAGCTGCTCTTAGCCACTTGTCAAAGAGTACCCAGCTTTAAACTTACTGCCGTTGACACTCATCCAAAGATTGGCTGGTAGGCAGGGTTACTTAGTACTGGCTCTGGAAGATCTGTGCTCAAGGCATTTCTTAGGGAACAGGTGTCATTTTGGTACTAAAAATGGTTCCCAGACATGAGGACAATAACTGAGTTGATTGAATCTGGGGGCATCATTATCTATCAATTAAATTGGGGTCATTCACACTAGTATATCACTCTGACTTTTCAGACCTCAAACTGGGAGGTTTTTTCTAAATACACTCGTTCTTATTTCCATCAGAATATGGGCACAGTCCCCCACAGCTTCTTTAAGTACTACTGCTTTCTCATGGAGACAGATTAACCTTCAAAAATGTATAAAACAAACCATACTTATTTTTACAAACTTCCAATATCCCTTTATATCAAATCAAATGAAAGCCAGATTTTCTAGTTCCACTTACTCTCTTGAGTGTGTTTCATCCTGTTCAGCCCTGAAAAGGCAGGACTGTGGCCCAACAACTCTGTGCAAACTTCACTGCATCCTTCTAGCTGGCATGCTGGCATTTCTCAGGCCTGTGTAGCTATTACTCAAGCCATAACTAGGTCTGTATGTTTTTGAGCAGAGTATCAGTTAATTTCTTTACCATTCCTGTGAGATAGATGTGGGGTTGGGGGTGGTGTAGGTATGCATGTTGACTTTGTTTGTTCCTTGTAACTTTCCTCTGCGTGTATCTGTTCCCTTTGTCTCTCTAGAAGAATGCTGGCTTACATGACTCTGTACAAATCACAATTCTTATGTGACATTCTTTCTCTGACTGAGCATACACACCAGTGTTAGCCAAATGCTACTGGCCCATGATATAGAATCAAATGAGTTCTCCTCCAGCAATCTGGATACTCAAGATGCTTTGGGAAGTTATTCAAAAGTTTAGTACCAATAAGATCAGTTCCCAAATTACAGTTCTCAAATTATTCACAAGTGAGCTAACCAATGTGTGACACACTTGTCTGTTGAGAATAATTTAAAGATTAAAGACAGTGCCAGTGAGGTGAGAAGCATGAGATGCATCCCAGCAGCTGGACTATCTCTGCACCCTTCTTAATTTGCCCGGCTGCTAGGAATGTGGTATTCTCTAGGCAAGAATATCACCTCCCATGGGCTTGAGGCCACCCACTCCTTGGAGAGGTGTACAACTTACAGATCCTAGTTTTCCACAACCGAAGCAGGAGTCCCTTCTTTAATACTCACTCAATCCCTCATAGGAGGCTAAACATTTCTCAGGAAAACAGAGAGACAGTAGTATGGTGACAGGTTATGAATGGAACCTGGCAGGCAAAATGAGGGAAATGTAGCAAAGACAAGGATCTAAATGTCTGAGAATTTTATTCCAGTCCCTTCCAGGTGCCCCATAAGAAAATACCTGAGCTTCATCCCCAGGGACATTCACTTTCAGGCATCTTAAAAGCCTCACATTCTTCCATCTCGGTGCTTCGAGGTGCCTTGTTGGTTATGGACTTGGAAAGAGAGGTTAGGCAGTAAGAATCTGGAAGTTGTTTCTCATTCATTAAAGTTCAGTGATGTGGCTCTGTTCTACCTAGATCAATTTAGTTCCACTAGACATAAAGCAGTAGAGACACAACTCTTTGAGGGAAGCTTTGCATGCTAAAGGGAATATTATCAAGCACTGATGTTTTTCTGCATACATATACACATATTTTATTATGTGCGTGAGTAAACATTTACATCAATTCATCTGCCTATCATCTATCACTCTAGATTGAAGATATCTCAATGTACCTCCTTGTAATGAATTTATTCTTGCCAACCAAGAGACTGGGCATGGAAATACAGAAAAATATTTGTCATTTTTTCTCCTATATTGTGTGCAGTTAGAGAGAGACGAAACGTTCTTAAATCTCTCTAAGGCTCAGTGAGTATGCAAGAGACACAAAACCATAATAGTACACTAACTTCCTCGTTCTTTATTTCTTCAACTCTTGTAATTGCCTCTGGCAATCCCATCTGTAGAGCAGGCTTCTGTGGCATATTAGGAAGTATCCCCTGGTGCCCCAGGTGAAAAACTCTAAGCAGTGTTTTGCATTGACTTTAAACAGCCTGAGGTGGAGGGATCCGCCCACTTTATCTTTCCATCTAGCTGTACCCTTACTCTTTTCTAATTCCCTCTTGCCACAGTGTGCACAGACACACATTAGCACATGTATACAAGCGCATGGTCATGTGCGCTTTTCTCTGTGCTTAGGACCCTCACATGTCTAAGTTTTTCATGAAATAAAAATGAAGGAAAGGGAGAGGAACTTTAACGTGTGGTGACATGCTGAGGCTTTCCCTTAAACTCAAGTAATTGTCTCATGCTTAGGAGAAAATTGTCAGCCTTGCGATGTGCCTTGGCCTGAAACGCTTTGTTCATTTCTCCTAAAAAGGCTGATGCTTAAATTTTCTATTTGAGCACTTAGCTCTTTGGAATATACATTTTTTATTATGCTAATGCTTAACTATGGCCTCCAAAACCACACCAAAGATGCTCCTGTAAAAAGTGTTGCTGATATAGCTCTATTATTCCCTTACATTTGAAACCTAAGTATCAAAAATTCACACCTTTCCACATACACATGCAAGTCCTTCCTGATATGGACCGCCACCCTCGCAGGTCCAGACAGATGCAATAATGCACCCTCGGCTTGTATAAATGACTAGGTAAACCCCAAGAAAGAGCAAAGGCTTTCCTTTATTTCTAACCCTAGATATAAAATAACACCTTTGTGTAGCGTTTGGAAAACTGTCTCAACAAAAATATATGTTTTTGTCACTTTCACACCCAGATAAGACTGGTATCAAGGTTGCTGGGGAAGGCAAGGCAGTTTTTCAATTTAAACAAGTGCTCATATCACTGAAGTCTTGGTTAAACAAATTCCCAGTGAAGCAAAAGATAAGGAAAATCTATTAGTATATTAAATGGAAAATTTGTTTGCAGTCTTATGTGTACCATTGGGGAAGAAAGAGAAAGGAAAAAACATCTGGGTGTGATCCAATAATTAGCCATTAGCCAGTGCAATTAATAAATTCTCCAGACAATTACCTCAATGCAAATAGTTGCTCAGGCCTAGAATTATGCTGATCATCCATGACAATGAAACATAAGATTCTCCTGAGTTACCTATGTCTGTCTGTGCAGAGCAGTGACTGGGGGTCTTGCTCATATCCAGGGTGTGTCATATGCTGAAGTCGGGTTTTCAATGTTGCCCTTAGGGAATAAAAAGAGACAAAGCAACAAAACTGAGTCTGTGGAGAATGAAATAATTTATTCTTCTCTCCTAGTGATAGCTTAAGTTATAACACTACTCTCCTAAATACGTCTCATACTACAGTTGAGCTATCAAATACAATAACTTAATATAAAATAACATCAAAATTAAGTAAAAACACAACAAGCTAAACAAAATTGGAGTTTTACACTTGACCTGATTTGGTCTGCAAACTAGAGTAAGCCACAGAAAATTTTAGGGTTAGTTATCTCTAAAGTTGCCAATGGCTTGGAAATTATATGTCTAAAGAACAGATCTGCCTTTGCCTTCATCCCAAGGTATCTAAAGGTGTTTCATTACTAATGCAGGAAACATACCTCCTCGTGAGGGTATTTCACTCATAACAGCCTTCCAGAGGACAGTATTCCCTGGCAAAACTATTGGGAAGTCTTAGATCTTGACATTTAATGCTCTTTACCCTTATTCAGAGCTTGGCTGATGGACACAGTGTTTATTACTCAACACCCAGAAAACAGCTACGCTGGTCTTTGTTATCATCTATTTTTCTGTACAGTGAAGGCATAGGTATGTTTATAATATTTAGGTTAAAAGATAAAGGAAACTCACTGCTTTCCAAATGAGGTCTCTGATGTCCATCTTAGGAAATCCAATTAGAAGAAAGTGAGATTCACTGCTCCATGAGAAAAGTTTATTGGAGTCATGAGGTGAATGCAACTGGGATCCTGTGTCCTTACACTTCTGTTTTATGAATTCAAGGTGACTTTGACATTGGCTCTGCACTCTGGGCTGCCTCTCCCATTTTATTTTCTCTTTCTTGGCACAAATTCATTAGGATCCCACACAACGGCCTTGTGATAACAAACTAGTATTTTGTATAAACATTTTATTCCTGTTTTATATCCCATAAGTTTGGATACAACATAAAGCAGAGTCAATGGAAGTTGTCCAAAATGATGTCCACTCTCATTTTTAGTAAAAAATAAAATAAAATAAAAACAATGGGTTTATCTATCGGATATATTTTTATATCAAATAATAAAATGTGTTGATATGAAACATGAAACAAGCTGATGATTCACAAACTGATAAAGTTTGCACCCAATAGTCAGTCATGTTTTTCAATTACTTTATTTCTTTATCACAATTTATTCACTTTATATCCTCACTATAGCCCCCTCCCTCATCTCCTAATCCCACCCACCATTCCTCTTCTACCCCTGTGCCCTTTCCTTAGTCTGTTGACAGGAGAGGACCTCCTGCCTTTCTATCTGACCCTAGCCTATCAGGTTCTTCAACTAAGGACCATGCATGGAGAGGACCTAGACGCCCTCCACAGAGGAAGCTCATAAGCTGCTCAGTTTCCAGGTGGGTTCACCAATAAGAGGATCAGGGGCTGACTCTGACAGCCATGTTATATATTTAAATTTTTAATTTTTATAGATTTTTTTACATATATGAATATTTTGCCTACATAAAAGTATGTATAGCAAGAAGGTGCTCTGTGCCCACAGAGGTTAGAAAGAGTTGTTGGATTCCGTGGAACTGGAGTTGTAGATTGTTGTAAGCCACCATGTGGGTGGTGGGAACTAAATTCAGGTCCTCTGCAAGAGAGACAAAAGCTTTTAACCACTGATCCATCTTCCCTGTGCTATCCTTTAAAACAAAACCAAAACAACAACAAAATGGTTGAAGAAAACAGAGAAAAATAAAAGAACCAAAAAATGAGTAAGAAGGAAACAGAAAGTTATCACAATGTGGTTCAAAACTGTTCTATGAAAATATCTATTGTAATTACATATAGATAAATGCACAGAATATATAACATATTTACAGGGTTATACTGTATGGTGCATTTCTTCCTCTGGGTTGTGCTTTTAAAATAACAATAAATTAAGAAAAAAATAAAAACAACCCAGTGCCACTCAACATGCCATATTAGAGGAAAATTTCAGAGGAACTATGCAGTGACTGCTAAGGGAGAGAGAATCAGGGTTTTTTTTTTTTTTTTTTTTCCTCTCATGGTTGAGGCCTCAATCCTGATTCTTACATACAGATAATTAGGGTGATAATATTTCAACATATTAGGACAGACCACACACACACACACACACACACACACACACACACACACACAGTATTTTATTCATTATAAAATGAATGTATGTATATATAACAAAATTACACTACATTCAAGTGTGGCATCCTCAAATTAAAAAAGATAATAAAGTAAGAAAACCATACTGAAAACAGAGAAAATATGAAGAAGTTAGTGAGGCATCTTATTTAGGTGTAAAAACTGCACAGTTTCTCTATCCAGACTATCTTGAAGCCCTTGGTTATGTCAGTGGGAACATCGTGGAGCTGGACCACATCAGTGATGCCTTCTTTCCTTTTGGCCGTAGAGCCTCACGCAGTGCCATTAGCAAGATGAAGCTGCTGATGGTACCAAGGAAGAGACAAGTGAATGCATTCCATTTCACACTTGCAAAATCAAACACAGAAGTGGGCCAGGCCAGGGATGTTGTCTACCATCATAAATGACAGGATAATGTTCCCCTTGGCGTTTCTCTCCTTTGATATTTTTCTCACCCATCCTACAAAGTAATTGAATTAAAAATAACAACACCCAACCCTGAATGACAGCGATAACACTGACTGATATATTTTTACAATTTCTGGGAATGAGTCTTATGTCAGGCACTGAGAGTTCTCTGGATATTTCCTAGGGAACAGTCAGCAGTGACAGAGAGGGAGGGTGTGTTCTATGGATCGCTTTTGCTGGCTCGTTTTGTCAGTAATGATTGACAGGACACTTCAGCTACAATGATGAGAACATTTTCTTCTTACCATTTCTGCAATGGCAACTGAAACTTCAGGCATTCATGCATTTTAAATCACTTATCCTAAAGGACTTTTGATTTTGCTGAGGATGAGAGAGAAAAAAAAAAAAGAGGACCTAGAAGCAGTCTCAGAAAAACTGACGGTGAATTTTCAACCTCTCCTAACTACATAGTAAGACTCTGCTTTAAGCTTGGAGAGGATATCAGAGGTAGAAATGAAGACAACTGTATTTTTCTTTTGATCCCATGAAAGCATTTTAATGCCAATTAACTTTTTCTGTAATACCCACAAAACACAGACACTAGTAAAACAATTTCAGATAAATACACGTTAACATATTTGCTGACATGAAGAGCGAAGAGCAGGGCTAGGAGATGCAGCAGAGGAGGCTTCCTCCCACAAAAGCAATGACCTTGATTCAGGATATTGTAGGGACCTGTTCTATTGTAGAGGAGAGTGGGATCAATGAGAAATATTGAACAGGACCAGGCCAACCACAGGACTTATCCATAGTTTTCCTTCTCATCTCATGCTGACAAAGCCAATATCTCACTGTGGTTTGCACCAGAATATCCTTCTAATCTCCACAGACACCAAACCCTCCCAGGTAATCGACACCCCTCACGGACTCCAGCTCCAATTGTTCTTTGTTGTAGTCCTTGAAGTAGATCACATGTTTTGGAGCACAAACCTCCATTCAAGTTTTTATTTCTTTTCTTTTCTTTTCTTTTCTTTTCTTTTCTTTTCTTTTCTTTT
>NW_026596143.1:7221476-7331576 GCF_907164565.1 Psammomys obesus | reverse complement strand
TTCTTTTCTTTTCTTTTCTTTTCTTTTCTTTTCTTTTCTTTTCTTTTTTACCCTGAACTCTTTTTTTGGCAATTTTTTCTTTATTACTATTATTATTTATTATAATTTATTCATCTTGTATCCCACCTGTAGCCCCTTCCCTCATCTCCTCTTGGTTTCCTGGTTTCCTCCCTCTTTTACCTCTATGTCCCTTCCCTAGTCTACTGGTAGGGGAAGTCCTCTTCCCCTACTATCTGACACTAGCCTATCAGGTCTGATCAGGACTGTCAGAATCCTCTTTCTCTGTGGTCTTGTAAGTCCACTTCAACAGGGAGAGGTGATCAAAGAACAGGCAACCAAGTTCATGCCAGTGACTGCCCCTGCTCCCTTAAGTAGGGAACCCACAGGAAGACCGAGCTGCCCATGGGCTACATGTGAGCAACTGGTCTGCGTCCTCTCCATGCACGGTCCTTGGTTGATTCATCAGTCTCTTCAGGCCCCCTTGGGCCTAGAATTTTTGGGACTGTTGGTCTCCTTGTGGGGCTCCTGTCTCCTCTAGGTCTTTCTATTTCCCTTTCCTTTCATAAGACTCCTGTACTCTGCTCAGAGTTTGGCTATGAGTCTCAGCATCTGCTCGAATACCCTGCTGGGTAGAGTCTTTCAGAGGCCCTCTCTGGAAGGCTCCTGTGCTCTTCCCTGTGTTTTCCTACTCCAGATGTCTATCCTGTTTGCCCTTCTGAATGAGCATCTTCCTTAGGGTCCTCCTTGCTGTTTAGCTTCTACTCAGCTATATGTTCTCAGTAGACATCTGCTTTGTAAGAGTCTAAGAGTGGAAATTTCTTGACCTGAGATTTAATTCAATTTTTGGCTCACTGCTAATGAAGTATCTTTACTCCAACCCTCTATCAGTACAGTCATTGTAAAATTAATTTCTAGTTAACAATTTCCCCTGTCACATCTTTTATCCCACATTCTCCTAAATCAACAAGATATTCAAATACACACACACACACACACACACACACACACACAGCTACTAAAAAAACTTTAGTAGATGGAAAATAGTTGGTATGGGTAATTTAGATGGAGAAGAATGTGACAAATATGTCATTCAGAAACAAAAATCTGAGCACAACAACCTGGGTAGTACCACCTGAAGCCTGTCTCACACTCACAGCTCACCAACTGTTTACCAACTCAACCTAAGCAGAAGGATAGAAGGAAACTGCCTTTCCACAGCTGGAATACACATTTCTGCTCTCTGTGCCACACCTGCTTTCCAACACAGCACCTTAGGGGAGAAAGCATAAAGATGAAGGTAGGAGGCAAAGGGCAGTGATCACCAGAGCCTGCTTTCTTGTGTTAGCATGATAGAGTGGTAGTTAAGTACCTTCAGGTACTTCCCCAATGCCATACTCTAACTTAATCTTACAAATAATTGTCTGGATCACATGGAAATCTCTGAGAGGGATCTCCGGTATTTCTGCTGATTTTCTTGCTATTTTACTCTGGACAAGGAAGAAAGAAAGAAAGAAAGAAAGAAAGAAAGAAAGAAAGAAAGAAAGAAAGAAAGAAAGAAAGAAAGAAGAAAGAAGAAAGGAAGGAAGGAAAAAAGAGAAATGATTGCAGAGCTGGATCTAGTATTTTGGAGCAATGGTCATAGTTCATAATTCACATTTTGCAACCTGTTGTTTTGAAATGGATGTTGTAGTCTGTCAAAGATTTTTTTTCCCCAATTTTGAGAAACACATAGTTGACAGTGGAGGATTACTGAGACACTTCTTTCTCTAAACTTCCAATACCATGGTTCATCTCATTGAGAGTACTCAAAAATGCAGGAATCTGAATTACTTGGGTTGTCCCAGATATACTGGGAAAATACAAAATCTATACAGAGGCATGGTATCAAGCATTTATATCATAAAAGTGTATATGCATATATCACCTAAAGACAACTAAACTAATGTGTATGTAGAAATATATATTCACATATCTATCTATAACTTTATCTGTGGAGAAACAGAGAGAGGGATAGGGGAGAAAGAATGGAGAGTTGAAGGTATTGGTGTTATAAAATGTGATAGTAATGTTGAAAAAAGAGTTCTGAGTCCTTTTAGGGAAACAATCCGTCCCCTGGGAAGAAGTATTTAATCATGGAAAGTGTTAATTCAGAATAATAAAGTGGAGTAGACTGACTGTTAATTGGTTTTATAATTGTTTTTAACTTCCCTTTAAATAATGCTTTTTTTTTTTTTTTCTTGAACCCAGAATAGGGATCAAAGAAATCTAATCACCCCACCTTACTCTGGTCTTTGGCTTAAATCTGGTTTTGGTAATTCCATTAATACCTACAAAATTGGTATGACTTGAAATATTAAATTTCCCCCACAGCTTATTTATTGGGAGCTGTGTGTGTTTGTGTGTGTGTGTGTGTGTGCGCGTGCGCACGCGCAAGGTGTTAAAAGCTGGAGGTTTTAGAAAACCTGTAATATATGTGTATATATGTGTATGTTATATATATATTACACACCATATATATGGTAAGGGCTCTAACTTCATCACTGTGTATCACCGTTAACAGATTAACAAGAACAGTCTATGGCAGTTATCTAAACTAGAAGGGGAAGCTTGGTGGAGTAGGCCACAGGGATGTATCTTATTTGCAGTGCTCTATGTGCTGTCAGACAATCTTCCTTCCCACTCTTTTCACCTCTCTGGCTGCCACAAAGTGGGCATCTTTTCCCCATGATGTCGTCTGCCTATGATTTTCTGCCTCTCTAAATCTCCAGAAACACACAGAGCCAAATGATGATGAAAAATCATACAAGACTATGAGCCTGACCAAATCTTCTCTTCTTTGTGTTGGATTTCTTGCATATTTTGTCACAGTGATGGAGCACTAGCATAGTGACCTTGGGCATGCCAGTGCCTAGATCCGTCGATTCAACAACTCTCGGTTGGTAAAGCTCAGCCCATACAAATTAAGCTGAAAGTCTTGATGCTATCCGTATTCTAAAACAAAGGAATATACGATGAATTTTAAATAGTAGGGCTCTCTTAAGAATGGTAAATGAAGTCTATAATGTTTCCTTCTATTTATTTATCAATTCTTCAAGGTCCCAGGCTTTTGAAAAAGTTTCAGCAGGGAGCTTCATTCCAATCAGCTAATTCTACTAACCAAAATTCTTTCTTGGCTCTCAGTAAAGCACAAAGCTTCCAGGAGTCACTCCACACTTAAAAGGTGAGAAATATCTTTCTAAATCTGTACGGAGTGGAGTAATGTGCAGATAAATGTGTATGTAATATTTTAATAAGGGGAGTAAATTCTGTTTCCCTTCATTACCGCGCCCATTCATGTTGCCTTGAATTTAGAGCATGGAGTAAGTTGTTAAATTACATTTAATAATAGAGCAGGGCGTTTAATGTACATTAATTAAATATCAGCAGATGGTAAAGGGAATCCTTGCTGAGTAGGAATAAAGAGAAAGAGAGTTCTAACTGCCATGTAATTAAGCTGAACCTGCAGAAACAATGGAGGTGCGGTTACTTTTTTATTAACACGGTATACTTACATGTGATGTGGAAGAATTTAATTACCCCGCAACACTTATTATGTTAATCCAAGCTGCACTCACGTCGAGTTGGTCTCTGTTGCCGGTAAACACAGTGGAGCAGGCTGAGTCGCACTACTTCTGAGCACTCTGGTTGTTATGTTGTGTGGGGAGAAAGATGCTCTCCAAGTTTCTACACGCCTCCTTTGTGGCAATACGACTGCCATGCACCTGCATTTTCTGTTACATGCTTGGAATGAATAGCACCAAGACTTCCCAGAGTAGAACTAGAGACATTTTTAGTGTTGTGACCTATCTTGGACATACCACCCTTGATAACCAGTCCTTCCTCCTTTAAGGGAAACTGGAAAAGGGGAAAACTTACCCTTTTCTGCCTTGAATTATGGGCACAATTATTCCCTGAAGGAACTCCACTGATTGGTTTGAATGTAGATTTATTATTTACTAGGAAGAAATTGTCACTCCTACTGGTCATTGTGATATATTTTAAATTTGTTGATAATGAGAATGAGCTTTTTTGCTGTTATTCTTGGTCAAGCTTCACCAATTTTTTCATGGAATGCTCAGAAAGTTGAAGATATTAATTGAATTAAAATAATGGGTGTTCATGGTAAGTGTTAGGAACAGGGTTGTAACTAAAGCAATGCCTTGTGCTTGACACAGACCTTAACTAATCTACTTACAGAATTTAAAAACTCATCTCTGTAAGATAATGTATGCATAGCCAGAAGTTTGGTGGTTATAAGGAAAATGAATGCTTTTGAGAAGAATTATATATATATATAAAAAAATATCAGTCTCTTTCATGAAAGAAGAAAAAATTGTAATTCTCTACCAATCTTTGTTTTCAAACTTGGAAAATGTCTTGGCAAGCTGATAAGAAAACCATGAAAATAAATATTCTTGATCATCACTCAAGCTAATCTTACATATTCCTCTTTGCTATAGCATGAGTTTGCTAACAGTTTCTCTGTCCTGTCTCCTATTTCTCAAAGTTTTGTACTTCCATGTTCAGAGCATGGCCCATCTTGAACTCTAGAGTTAGATGTCCTCAAAGCCAGACATAATTCATGAAGCCATAGAAAAAATCCAAGATGGCTAGGATTTATGCTCAACCACATCCTTCATCCTCCCATTTACTTAAGTTGTGTTACCATATTTTCTCATATGAGTGAAAGACAAACCACGCATTTAGTCCTCTTATTCCCATAAACTGATTTCTGTTTTATGAATTATAGAAGTATCAGTTTGCCCAATTCTAAATGAGCTCAAGATCAACAGAACTTCTTAAATCAACAGAACTTCTTCACTAAATGTCTAACGTCAAATGTCAGGTAAGTATTTTTTTGGACGGTGGGTCAGCTAGATGGCTCAGAAGGTAGACACCACTAAGCCTGTTGACCTGAGTTCAATGTTCAGGACATACAAGGAGAAAGGAGAGAGCCAACTCTGGCAAACTGTACTCTGACCTCCACACACAAGTTTAGCAGCTCCCCCTGCACCACTACCACTATATACACACTTAAACAGGTGCACACAAAATAAATAATTAAATAGAAACATAATTAAGATTTTTAAAATGGCTCCCTCACTGACGAGTATAGAAACTGAATGGCATCTGCCTCCAAAAACTTAAAGATAATTGAATATGGGGCAAGTTAGTACTTCTAACAAGTGGCTACCTGCTGAGAGAGCCAGTTGGTTCATGGCAAAATTATTTGACTTTTGATCCTGGACTACTGTAAGTTAAGAATCTTTGTTGATGTTGTGATTTTTCACTTTTGTGTCATGTTTTACAGGCTAGTAATTTTAACACTTTCATTTAGCTTCTCTTTGAAATTCTATTTGGAAAGACATGTCTTAGAACCAAACTATCATGGTTTAGGAATAAAGACAAACACTTGATCATACTCAATATTTTTTATATAGTAGTGATGGAAAGCCCAAGCATGCACAGAAATGGCAGAGCCACTGACTGTCCATGAAGCCTTATGTAAGTTACTTGGTCTTTGTAATTAATTTTCCTTATATTAAAACTAAATTGAGCTGAACACAATGGTGTGTTCCTAAAATCCTCATTACTCCAAAGAGTTAGACAAAAGAGCAGCTTAAAAGTTGGGGCTGAGCCATGCCTGGGCAAAATAGCAAGATCCCGTATCTTAAATATGTGGAAAATAGTTTTATGAATAAATAATAATGCCTCTTAACATTTCAGATGATACATGGATTAAAGAAAAAAAAATGTCCGAGTTCTTTGCAATCTAAATGGCAAAAAAACACAGTGTGTACTTCTGATTTTAAATAAGCACTAGTTAGTTATATGACCTTGGAAAAAAATAATCTTGTATATTTTTTTCTCATTCTAAAATCAGGATAATAATATTATCTCTCTTGAAGAGTTACTGTATTAAAATATATTTTATAAGCAAACTACACTGTGCCCTCTGTATCTTTGGATTATGCAACAATGGATTCAATTGATGCTAGTTAAGAAAATAATTCAAATATTTGCATCCCTACTGAACACCTGAGACTTTTTTCTTGTCTTTATTCTCTAAATAGTACTGATAACACCTATCTGTGGAGCATTTACATCATGCTACTTGTCATAAATAATACAGATATAGTTGGAAGTACTTAAGAAACACACACATGCATAGGAATTTAAATGTTCATGGACATTAGTGTATGAAAGTCCTGGAAGAAATCTGCCATGGACCCTGTTACACTGTTCATAGCAAGTACCACATATGTGTTTGTTGTGAGTACCTGGCACAGAGTAACCACAGGAATAATTACATAGAAAAACTAAGACAATACCTTTTACATGGTTAATTAGTGGGAATAACTTAACTGCTAGTTTTATTTTTTTAACAATAGCTCAGCTCCAGTGATAACTACATCTAGTGGAAACAGGAACACCTAAAGAATAAACTGTAACAAGTCTCACAAAGTCGCATCAATCAAACTTTAAGAAATTTCTTTTATAAAAAATTAATTAATGTATTCTCTTTTCATCCTCATTGGTGCCCCCTCCCTCCTCTCCTTCTGGTCCCACCCTTTCTTCCTCTTCCCTCATCTCCCCTCCCTTATTTCTCAGAAAAAGAGACCCCACCCCTCCACCAATCCACCCCAGTTCATCAAGTAGAATTAGGACTGAGTGTGCCCCTTTCCTCAGTGGTCTGGCAAGGCAGCCCTGCCAGTGGGAAGTGATAAAAAACCAGGCAATAGAGTCCATGCCAGAGACAGCACTGGCTCCCCTGACTTAGCCCACCAAAAGCCCAAGCTGCCCATTGGCTACATCTGTGTAAGAGGCCTAGTTTCAGTCCATGCATGGTCCTTGGTTGGGTGCCTGGGTCCCTGCAAGCAAGCCCTTCTGAGCCGTATTTAGTAGGCTCTGTTGGTCTTGTCACCTCCTGTCAACTCCAGGTCCTTTTATCCTTCCCCCCACTTTTCCACAAGACTTCCTAGGCTTCTCTTAAGGTTTGGCTGTGAGTCTCAGCATCTGTTTTCATTCATTGCCGGATAGAGCCTCTCAGAGGACAGCTATGCTAAGCTCCTGTCTGTGAGCAGAGTATTGTTAATAGTGTCAGGGGTGGGCTCTCTCCCATGGGGTGGGTTTCAACAAATTTCTAAAGATCAAAGGTTGCCTCTATTTGAGGTTTATAATTCTAAGTGGTGTGGTTTGAATAAAATGTATTCATTGTATTATTCCCCCTCAGAGGGAAATTCACAGAAACACCAATTTCCAAGTTTTAGCATTTCATTAGCAATATTAGTTATACATAATGATGGATTTCATTAGTACATTTTTATACATGCGCAGATGCATTTTGACCATAGTTTCTTATGTACCTTCCTCACGAATTAATCCTCTTCCTCTCCCCAAATTGTTCCACTTCTATTTTTTGCAGCTTTTGGAATCAGAGCACGGCTTAAACCATTAGAACCTGGAATTAAATGACATTTGTTCCCAAGAAACTGTAAATAAATCTCAGCCAATCATCCTTGTGGTTGAAGTGCTAAGGAACAAAGCTCCTGGCAGGATTCAAACTGCAAAGTAACTCAGATGTGGCTGGAGTTTCATTTTGGTTAAGAGCACAGTAGAGTACCTTCCTGGCTTGATGATGAAGCAAGAGAGTGGCACAGACATGCACAGCACCATTGTTTCTCAGGTTAACTATCTCTCACTATGAGAAGATCTCAGTCATCGTTGCTATGACCTCTGAGAGCACAATAATGTTAAAAGTCAACTTCAGATTTGCAAGTTGAAAATATTTATTTAACCCAGCCTCATTATTGTTTTTCAGTCTGCTCAGGAAGCAGTTCTGCCTGCCACTTCTCAGACCATTTGGCTTGCGATCCCTCACAGCAGTGCCAATTCTATTTCTATTTCTCTTACCTGAAACATTGCTGGGTTCAACTGTGTCAAATTACTGAAAATCCTGCATGGAAAAATGGAGTTGACAAAACTCTAGTGAAACCTACCCCAAAGCCTCATGGATGCACTTCTCACCCTGTAAATTTTAGTAAATAGTGAGGACCCATATATAAATAAATGCCAGCCTTGACCAGCCTTAGGAGTCAAGGGGTGGGATTGTGTCTGTGTGGGGGCTGAGTCTGAGAGCAAAGTTCTGGTTTATTTGCTGCTTCCTTAATAAACCAAATGTCTCATTCGAATGTGTGGACTCCTCTCCCCTTCCTTTGATTGTAGGGTAAGTTTTGCCATTAGAATGGCTTCCTCCAGAAGGAAGATTGGAAACAGAATGGTGTATCCAATGTGCCCATTATAATTCTAAATGAGGCCCCTCTTTCTAAAAATAAGTATAAGAAATTAGCCTTCAACTATTAAACGTTAAGATACAATTAATAATTCATTTTTATTAATACAGATGATTCCTTTGGGTCATGTAAAATATATATGTCACCGAAGCAGGGGCCAAGCCAACATTAATTCATTTCTCCAACTCAGCCTTAATAATTTTCTTAGAAACTGGATAAATCTAAGCAACTTGACATTTGAAGGGGGGCAAAAGTAAAAATACAATGTTTCAATCTGAAAAGACAAAACAAAGCAAAAGTCCTAGGCAACCACAGCTATAAATAAAACTACAATGGCCTTTAAAAACTGAAGAAAAAAAAAGTAAAAGATTTACACAACTAGAAATAAGAAGGAACATTACATTGTATGTCTGGCAGGTTTATTTTATTTTATTTTTTATTTTTCTCTTTGCAGAAGGAAGTCTAATTTTTCTAAACTCTGGGAGATCTAGTGGGCAGCAAAATTTCTTTTCCTATTTTATAATATTGGAAAGCATTTTCATCTTAAGGACAGCAACAAAAACTCATTTGTGGACTAAGGCTCTGTGGTTTCCACTATGGTATTTCCTAAGGCACAGATAAAGCCCAAGATATGTAGTCCGACAAAAGAACATTTTTGAAGTTCTATGGAATGAGGCATAGTTCACACCCAGCTGAGCATCCTGAACGGGTCAAGTCAAAGTGGTGGGGGTTTGAACACATACACAGAGGAAATGGATTTCATAGGCTTGGTCAAGTCTTGGTTTCCTCTCTTATTAAATATTCACGCAGCACTGGGTATTTCAATCTCTCTGTACAAGAAAAGAAAACAGTGTCAGAACTTACTCGCCAAGCAACCGGCTGCTCACAGCAGTGAGGAGGCCAAGCCACAGCCACGGGGAACTGTATGCTTGGGAATATTGTGTTTTTCGCTATTTTTCTCCAGAATAGAAATACAGTCTCTTCACTTAAAATGGAAGTATAACTTACATATTGGGGCTGTTAATGACATTAAAACTGTAATACATGATTCATGTGAAAACCCCTGACCTCCCTCTCCTTTCTCTGTGCACCCCATAAAACATTTTTGTCAAGGTCTGTAAAAAAAAAAAAAAAAATGTGTTGGTGTTTTGATGGGAATTGCATTGAATATGTAGATTGCTTTTGGTAAAATGGCCATTTTTACTATGTTAATCCTGCCGAGCCATGAGCATGGGAGATCTTTCCATCTTCTGATACCTTCTTCAGTTTCTTTCTTCAGAGACTTGAACTTTTTTTCATACAGGTCTTTCACTCAGTTGGTTAGAGTCACACCAACACACTTTATGTTATTTGTGGCTATTGTGAAGGGTGTTGTTTCCCTAATTGACTTCTCAGCCCATTTCTTTTTTGTATACAGGAGGATTTGATGCAGTCAGCCTTGATGAGACCTGATAGTCTATGGTCAGATAGAAGGGGAGGAGGACCTCCCCTATCAGCAGACTAGGAAAAGGATGTAGGGGGAGAAGAGGGAGGGTGGGTGGGACTGGTAGGAGATGAAGGAGGGGATTGCAGTAGTGATACAAAGTGAATAAATTAAATTAAATTAAAAAAAAAACATTTCTGTAGTTTCTCTACTCAAAACATCTCAAGAAAATCACCGGCTCAATGCTTTTCTACAATTGTCCCTATGTAAGAATGCATTATATATTCCCTCAAATCCTTCTCCATTGCATATAACCTGGTGTCAGCACTGTGGCCAAAGAGATCTGTCATCCTTATGAACCAGGCTTGCCACTAATCTCAATCCACCCAAAGACTACAGATGTGAAAGTAGCCTTCACCATCTTCTTGCCCGTATCTGTTTCTACCTGTCTGTTGGCCTCTGTTACCTTCATTCTATTTTTCTGAATTTTCAGCCAAACACTCTCTTTCTCCAGATTTCCATATAGTTCTTGGCCTTAATTTTCCAATTCTGTTTTTAGGTATTCTTCTTGTAGAAAGATTTTATAATATACCAAACTTCTCCATTTCTTCTATCCATTAACTTTACTCATAATACTTGTCATCACCCAAGTGATTTGATTGACAGATTTGGCTTACTCTAAATGTGTAGCTCTATAGAGTGAGGGCTCTCACTCTAGTTTTCTACATTTTTGACAGTGTCTGCACTCTAACATCTGATCAATACACAGAACGAAGGAAGATTGGAGAAATATTGTAATTCATTACAATGAGCTTTAAATATATTCCAATTGCCTCCAATGAATTATGAATGGACCGGGAAGACTCTGGTTGTATCTCAGAAGATCCAAGCCATGAAATTTCACCTTCATATTGTGTTTCACTGACTCAAGTGATTTCTGGGCTATGACTATACTCAAAGATTCTTGAAGAAAGACATTTCACTTGTGTGTGCATGTGTGTCTCCATCACCTGTCGTGTGCATAACCATTTTAATAAATGTCAAAGAGCGATCAAGATAAAAATGTGCCAAAGCAATTATGATCAGTTCGCATAACATTTACCTACTTCAGATTCATTCTTAACTACACAAACTATACCACTGAGGTATTTGTATAGTGCTATTTCCTTATCTGCCATAAATTGAAATTCTAAAAAAAAAAAAAAGATATGGTTATTTATGCAAGTTTTCATAAACACCTCTTTAATTTTTTGGATTATAATTTATACTTGTAATGATTTACTTTTTTTTTGGTTTATCTTAGCTTCAGTAGGCATCTCTGTTTTCTTGGGCTTATTTAAAAATAAGTTCTCATAGGCTACCCGAAATAAGAGGAACAAACATACTTCTCCAGTATCTTTTCTGGTATAAAAGTTATATTAATCCCAGTGATCTAACCTTGTACAAACTCACTTGCCCCAACTATCATGAGTTGTGCAAAGACTGGCTTTATAAATCTTTTGAAGAAACTAGAAGAGGCTAAGATAAATGACAGAATATTTGAGACTTTTAAGTTATGTAAATTTTACTGAAATTTCTTTTGTGAAACAGACAGGGGGGACTTCTTTTCAAATTAGTAAAGACAGTTATACCATTCATATAATTCTCTGGCCAGTCAAATTTACTATCATAATCAAAGAATATTTTAGACACCTCACTTAGTTAACTGCAAAATGATAGTTATACTAATATCTTTCATATTATTATGGATTCTAAGATTTTTTTGAGAACTTAGCCCAATGATGCATACTAGTAAGTACTTTTATCTATTTATTTATTTATCTATCTATCCATCTATCTATCTATCTATCTATCTATCTATCATCTATCTATCTATCTATTTATTTATTTATTTTAGTACTTTCTTTTTTTTGGCTTAGAAAAAAATTAATAGTATTTATGACATAAAATTTGTATGTTATACATTTTGTTTCTTTTTTTAATTTTTTATTAATTACACTTTATTCATTTTGTATCCCCCCATAAGTCCCTCCCTCCTCCCATCCCGATCCCACCCTCCCTCCCCTTTCTGCATGCATGCCACTCCCCAAGTCCACTGATAGGGGAGGTTCTCCTCTTCTTTCTGATCTTAGTCTATCAGTTCTCATCAAAAGTGGCTTCATTGTCCTCTACTGTGGCCTGGTTAGGCTGCTCCCCCCTCAGGGGGAAGTGATCAAGAAGCAGGCCAATCAGATTATGTCAGAGGCAGTCCCTCTTCCCATTACTATGTAACCCACTTGGACACTGAACTGACATGGGCTACACCTGTTCAGGGGTTCCAGGTCATCTCCACAAATAGTCCTTGGTTGGAGTATGATTATCTGGGAAGTTCCCTGTGTTCAAATTTTCTTGTTCTGTTGCTCTCCTTGTGGAGTTCCTGTCCCCTCCAGCTCTTACTATTTCCCACTTCTTACATAGAATTCCATTCACTCTGCCCATCAGTTGGCCATCAGGCTCAGCATCTGCTTTGACAGTCTATACTGCAGAAGCTTTCAGAGGCCCTCTGTAGCAGGTTCTGAGGTTGTTTCCTATTTTCTTTTTCTTCTGATGTCCATCCTCTTTGCCTTTCAGGATGGGGATTGAACATTTTAGTTAGGGTCCTCTCTTTTGCTTAGTTTGTTTAGATGTACAGATTTTAGTGGGTTAATTTATATTGTATGTTTATATGAGTGAGTATATACCATGCATGTCTTTTTGCTTCTGGGACAACTCACTCAGGATGATACTTTCCAGGTCCTACCATTTACCTGCAAATTTCATGATTTCCTTGTTTTTCATTGCTGAGTAATACTCCATTGTATAGATGTACCACAGTTTCTGCTTCCATTCTTCAGTTGAGGGGCACCTGGGTTGTTTCCAGCTTCTGGCTATTACAAATAAAGCTCCTACAAACATGGTTGAGCAAATGTCCTTTTTGTGTACTTGCGCCTCTTTTGGGTATAGGCCTAGGAGTGGTATGGCTGGATCTTGAGGAAGCGCTATTCCTAGTTGTCTGAGAAAGTGCCAGATTGATTTCCAGAGTGGTTGTACCAGTTTACATTCC
Organism: Psammomys obesus; assembly: GCF_907164565.1. NCBI lineage: Eukaryota > Metazoa > Chordata > Mammalia > Rodentia > Muridae > Psammomys > Psammomys obesus. The sequence goes on along the minus strand of NW_026596143.1, from coordinate 7,318,738 downwards.
CACCAACAGTGGAGAAGGGTTCCCCTTTCTCCACAACCTCTCCAGCATGTGTTGTCCCTTGAGTTTTTCATCTTGGCCATTCTGATGGGTGTAAGGTGAAATCTCAGGGTTGTTTTGATTTGCATTTCCCTAATGGCTAATGAGGTTGAGCATTTCTTTAAGTGCTTCTCTGCCATTCGATATTCCTCTACAGAGAATTCTCTCTTTAGCTCTGTTCCCCATTTTTTAAGTGGATTACTTGGTTTATTGCTTTTCAGCTTGTTTAGTTCTTTATATATATTGGATATGAGTCCTCTGTCAGATAAAGGGTTGGTGATGATTCTTTCCCAATCTGTAGGCAGTCGCTTTGTTTTGATGACGGTGTCCTTTGCTTTAGAGAAGCTTTTCAATTTCATGAGGTCCCATTTATTGATTGTTGCTCTTAGAGCCTGTGCTGTTGGTGTTCTGTTCAGGAAGTTTTCTCCTGTACCAATGAGTTCTAGGGTATTCCCCACTTTTTTTTTCTAGCCGATTTAATGTGTCTGGTTTTATGTTGAGGTCTTTGATCCACTTGGACTTCAGTTTTGTGCAGGGTGATAAGTATGGATCTATTTTTATTTTAGTACTTTCAATGTAATATTCATGTAATCCTTAAGGAAACTTGGGCACTAAAATTATCTCTATGTTATTGACAAAATACCCAAATGTTAGCAATGCTAGTTTTCTCAAGATAACACAATTTCTATTCAGTTGAATCTAGATTCAAACTTAACTCCTCTAGTTCCCAACTCTAAGTTCTTGTCTCCAGATTAATATGCTACCATTATTGGTTATAAGGTATGGTGACTTAAGAAAGAATGTTCCCTTTATTTGAATGCTTACTCACAAAAGAGTGGCACTATTTGAGAGGGTTAGAAGTTGGCCTCGGTGGAAGAAGTTGTGGGCTTTGAGGCTTCATTATATCAAGCCCAGCCCCTCCACTTCTCCCTGCTTGTTGATTAGGATGTAGATCTCGGCTACTTCTCCTGCATTATGTCTGCTAAGACTGCTGCCCTGCTTCCTGCAATGATGCTAATGGTCTAAGTTTCTAAAACTGTAAGTAGGTCCCCAACTAAAATGCTTTTGTTTATAAGGGTTGATGTAGACTTGGTGTCTCTTCACAGCAATAGAATAATGAGTACGACATATGGTGAGGTTAAATATTTGTCTTTGTTATTTAACCAAAAATACCTATAAGTCAACTAACCGTTAAAGATTTTCTAGAGCATGCTATTCCTTATAGAAATTAGGAAGAGCAAAAATATTTAGTTGATACAAAGAAACTGTGGTAAACATAAGGCAAAAAATGAATGTATTAGTTGCTAAACATGAGTGGGGAGGGAAAATTAGATTTGTGACAAGCTTTAGAGGCCAGGTAAGGCTGCTACCTGTTCTAAAATACTTTGTGGCTGGCAATGTAGTTTTAAAATACATCAGTTGCATAGCAAGGGGGAAGCCTTGGCTTTGATCCTGAGCACTGAAAAGAGAAGTAAAATACAGTCAGGATTAACGTTAGAACAAAGGATACTTTTATGGTATCTATGCTTAGGTGCTACTAAAATTGTACATACTCAGGACTTCTTCTGTGAAAGGACCAGGCCTGACAGTACCTCCCTCTCCAAAGGTCATCAGTCCCAGAAAGCAAGGCTATAAAATTCCCTACCCAAGAAATAGCCTAGAGGTATTCACAGGAATGGGAACGTCTCTTATCTCAGGGTGGGGAATTTGTGCTGGGCAGTCCACCCACCTAACATTTCTGAGGTTTATAGTCAATGTTAGTTAGGTTAGTTAGCCAATCACGCTGTAAGATGCTTGCCCTTGCTGAATGTCATCCAATCACATTACTGCTAAGCTGGGAAATCTGGGTTCTTGCTCAAACCCCAAATAAAAACTTTGCCGTATTGCTGCTTGGGCCTCTCCTCTCTGAACCACTGCATTGGTGATGATAGAGAGACTGAGTTTTATCCTCCATAAAGCTCTTTGCTCTTGCGCAATCCTGGTGAACTTTGGGGACATTAAGATCTGGGCATAACATTTGGGAGCTCAACTGGGATCCCCAAGACAACCCCCTGTCCAGGACCCTGGCACATGGAGCTGAACACTGGCCATTAAGTGAGCACTCTGTTTGTGTCTGTGTGTCTGTCCATGTTTGCCTGTTTATGTTTTGTATTTCTTTGTGTCTGTGTTCTTGTGTCTACTTTCTTGGTTTTGGTTTCCCTTTGCAAAAGGAGTTAGAACTGGCCCTTGGGATTAGTGGATGACCAACACGTATATGCGCTTGCCACCTCTTTCGGAGAATCTTAGTTCTCACTGGTTTTGGTTTTGGTTTGGGGGAAAGCCAGGAAGTTCTCAAATTGTTTCTTTGGTTTTGGATCCAATTCTCTGGTCAACCAAGTTTTCCTGGGAATGTTTGTGTCTGTTCGTGAATGTCTTTGTCCTTGTTGCTGTTTTGTGGTGGGTCTTCTTAAATTGATTTAACCATGGGTAAAACTTGAGTTTAGTTCTAGGCGAGCAAAGCCGCAGGTCTTGGCAGTTCAAGCACAAGCCTCAGGTTCCTGGCAGGGTGGCTTGAGCCATGGTCCACAAGCTGTGCTTGTCTAGCCTTTAGCTGGGGATGGAAAAGAGCCTGCTGAGAAGGTAGGCGGGCTGGCAATAATGACCATAGGTGTTAAAGCCAGGCCTCCAGGAGGAAAAATGGTGGTGGTGCCCATTTTTCTTTTGGGGGGGAAGCATGAGAGGACAAAGGTGAGGAGTCACACCCAGGGATGGCTACAGCATGTGGTACCCTGGGCAATACTCCTAGCAAGTAACAAACTCCTTCCATAGATTAGATAGATAACAAAGTGCTTGAAATTACATCTGGGGGAAGTAATGAAAGTATTGTCTGTCTGTTTTAAATGTATGTATAGCCATTATAGGTTTATTTCTGAATGATTTTAAATGGCTAATATGCTCTGTATGTCTTGGTTATAGATTAACAGTTATTGGATATGTTTAAAGTTTAAATTCAAACTCTTATGTAAAATATATATATATATATATATATATATGCATATGTGTTTGTAACATCTATAGAAACACAGATGTTTTTAAATAGCAACCATGTTGCCTACCATGTGTTGTGACACCGCCATCTTGAAAATGTCATGTGGTGTGGTGTAGGGCAAAAAAAATTACAGAACCTCTTACTTGTAATGAATTCTGTTAATCATCTTATCTTCTTTTAGACTAAGAAGACAAGTCTCATTTTAAATTTGTATTGATTTTAGAGATTGAATTGTTTATACTGGTAACATTTGGTTATAAGTTAAAAAATTATGGTTATGCTTTGTGATTTCACTCCCAAAAAGGGTACTTTATTTAGATATTGCAAAAACAGATTTGTTTTTAAAAATGTGTTTAAGGCTATGAAACATTTTAAAGTTCATCAGGTATTTTATAATAATATCTTTATGGATTATATATTAAATATAATATATATATATATACACACACACATTCAGGGTTGCGTTTTTGTGGCATGCTGTATGTGTGATTCAGCCCCAGTTTGTGAAGGTATATTTAGATTAACAGGCTGATTTGAAGCATATGTTGGCTGCCAGTACCTGAATAAATGGATTAATGCTGTTTCTTTCTGGCCAATAGGTTTGGTATGGCCAAAATAGTTCAATTACAGTTTAAAATTGTTCTATACTGTTCTATTATGCAGTTGGTTCTAAAACATATTTGATTATAATGTTAAAACTTGGTTATGGGAAATTAAGTGCTCCACAGTGCTCCCATGGGATACTGCAACTAATGGCTATGTTTTAAGCTGCCCAAAACAGCCACAACATGTGGCTGGCCGCCATGTTGGTTCAAGGATAAAGAAGGTGGATCTGTGGTTTTATCACCCTCTTTGTTGAGGGCTGCCAGCTGTGTTCAGTTCCCTGTTTAGTGCTAAGTTTAACTTCTGTCCTTTATGTTTTTTGCTGTTTGGTCTTAATAATACAATATGGTAGGATCACCAGGATTTGCCAGCCCTCTATGAACTCTATGATTAAAAGTTTTGTTTTGATTTTAGTTCAGAAATATATTTAAAGTCATGTTAATGACTGCACTTGCTTACAAGATTGAGCTTTACCTAGTCTCTTGTTTATGTTTTCAAGCATAGGATGGGTAATTACAAAGTTTGCCTATATACATCTACTTAAAATAGATATGATCCTAAAACACTTATTTAACGAACATGCCAGAATTAGAGATTACAACATTCTGTTTTACATTATGCAGTTTAGAGCAGATAACTAAAGACAAAGATTAACTCAAATATGCTGACCCTTAAGCTTGTCAGAGATCTGATGAATATGACATCTAATGTATGTAAGTTTTATTATGACAGAGCATCCCAAAATTCTGGCAGTAGCTCCCCAAATTCTCCGAGAAAATTTGGACAGAATGACAGATGGCTTCAACTCTGGATTGTGGTATGCTAACCACTGGGCAAGACTGCCCCAACTGGCCCATTGCTGGGGCCTAACCTTAACTGTGGACAAAGCTGTGGATGCCTGGAAAGTCATTGTTTCATGTTGCTGAAGACGAGGTGAGATCAATCTCTCATGTTCTTTTATCCACAGAAAGTCTTTCACCTTCTGTGCCTGATGGCCAGAATCCCTCTGCTCATGATGCCATGAAACTACAGGAGCCAGGGACAACTGCCTAGGAGGTGGACTGATTAGTCATCTCTGCCATTTTGATCGTACATAGGTTGGTATGTTTATTTAGCTTATAATTTATCCTTCTCAGGTCTCTGATCATATTTATGACTAAGCTAAGCTAATGGTAGCTTCTTAGCTAAAGAGTTTTGTAGTTAGATCCACTGCTAGTTCATTAGTCAATTCATTAGTTAGTTAAAATTGCTAGGTACTGGATCTATCTCTGTCTCTCTCTCTCTCTTTTTAAAGTGCTTTTCTTTTTTGAAACTTTTTTATTTTTTAATTTATTTTTAATTATAATTTATTCACTTTGTATCCCAGCTGTAGCCCCCTCCCTTGTCTCCTCCCTCTCCCATCCACCTTCCCTTTTCTGCTCTCATACCCTTCCCCCAGCCCACTGATAGAGGGAGGAGGTCCTCCTCCCTTTCCATCTGATGCTAATCTATCAGGTCTCATCAGGACTGGCTGTGCTGTCTTCCTCTGTGGCCTTCTAAGGCTGTTCTGAACTCAGTGGGAGGTGATCAAAGTGCCAGCCACTGAAAGTAGGTTTGCCTTGCTCACTCGCTTCATGTTAACTGCCTGTGTCTTATGATGAATAACTACATAGAAAGACATAAAGTTTATGTAAGTCCTGAGGATATGAAAATTTAAGTTATGAGAATCTAAAAAAAAATGTTTGAGGGTATAGGAAATGTTTCTAGGTTGGTAAATGAAAGTTACTAAGGAAAGCCTCTCTAAGAAGGTGTTTTAAAGTTGGTAAATGCAGGGAAGACTGGAGGTCTAAGTAGGTAATTTAAGGATGTTAAATGCAAGTTGTAAAGTGTGGGTCTAAGGTGTTTTAAGGTATGTGAATGCAAGTTGAAATGATATAAGAAAGTAATTTAAGGCATATTGAAAATGGGAGATATTTCAGATTTCTCTCCTCCCTCTGTGGTATTGTTGTACTTATATTGTTATAAGATTTCAGAAGTTCAGAGTTATGACATTGATCAATAGAGTTCTGATAAGCTGATGGAGCACTAACTGCTTATTATCTGGTCACCAGCTTGAGATTTTAATTTCCCTTTGGCTGACTTCTGGAGATAGGTTTAAAAGTGCTTCTAATTACGCTAAAAACATCTCTGTCTAATACGTATATCTCTGACCCAAAGCCATAGCTTTTACTGGGTCTTAATGGCATGAGTCTACTCCCACTGTCTTGCAGACACCTGATACTTGCTTTTTCTAAAGTATGGATCTCAATACAATGGTGATACTAATATGTTTCCTTTTGTAAACTAAAATTCATGAGTTTCAGGAAATCAAAAAAGTCAGAAGACCTGGATCTGCTGTAGCTCAAACTGACCCCAGATGATTTTTTTTCCCTTGGTCTTGGGATTCCTCACTTTCCCCATTTATTAGAAAAATTTTAACTTCTTTCTCTAGTTTGAACTTGTCTCAGTAGATTTTTAGCAGGCTGACAGACTCCATTCAGGGATCAGGTACGAACTGTAAGCTGAAATCTGGACTTGCTGAAAGCAGAAGTAATCCAGTACAGCCAATGTGATGACTCTCTGTCTCTTCAACTGGATCACTAATTAGATGGTGCACCATTGCCTAGTTTTTGACTAGCCCTTCAGCCTTACTGGGTCCCCAATATCTTCACCCCAGTGTCAGCCTGAAGCAGTTACAGAAGGGAGATTTTTTGGCATTTATCCTACCCAACAGGCTGAAATGCTAATTCAAAAGGGGTGCTCTGACATTAACTATTATTGTGGGGACGTGCTTAGCTGGAGTAGGAACGGATATCGCAGCACTGGCTGTACAAAGCCAGAATTATAACAGCTTAAAGAAAGATATTGATAAAAATATTCAATGCCTTGAGAACTCAATCACCCATTTAGAAAAGAATGTTGATGTCCGGGCAGAAGTAGTGTTGCAAAACAGAAGGGGCTTGGATCTGATGTTTTTATAGCAGGGCAGGGATGTATGCAGCTCTTAGAGAGCTGTATGTTGCTTTTATGTAAACCACTCAGGAATGATTAGGAAATCCTTAGCGAGAATTATAAAAAGCCTGAATAAATACTGGGAAGAGAGAGAAAATTCTAGAGGATGGTGTAAATACTGGTACAATATTTCTCCTTGGCTTACGACCCTTTTATCCACCCTATGGGACCTCTACTCATTTTGATTCTTAACTTTGGGCCTTGTATTTAATATTGTCAATAGACATACCAAAAAAAAATGGCCCTTAGTTCTGTTTTTTCTAGACATGCCCTTTGCTTGATTATGCCTGATATTAGATAAAGTATACCAGCCCATGGACTCATCTCAAAGATCTGAGAATGGATCCTGTTCCGGGGGTAATGAAAGTACCAGGTCTGATGCCACCCCACCCCAAAGGTCATCAGTCCCAGAAACAAGGCCATAAAATTCCCTACCCAAGGAATAGCCTAGAGGTAACCACAAGAATTGGAAGGTATCTTATCTCAGTGTGGGGCATCTGTTCTGGGCAGATGCCAGACCTAACATTCTTGAGGTCTATAGATAGCTTGCTCAATGGTAGTTATGTTAGTTAGCCAATCACACTGTAATCTGTAATAAGCGTGCCCTTGCTGAATGTCATCCAATCATGTAACTGGTAAGCTGGGAAATCTGGGTTCTTGCTCAAACCCCAAATAAAAACTTTGCCATGTTGCTGCTTGGGACTCTCCTCTCTGATCCACTGCATTGGTGACAATGAAGAGACAATGCAAAGAGCAAGTAAAGCTATTTGCTCTTTGGTCCTGCTCCTGGTGGTCTTTATGGACTTTAAGATCTGGGCATAAATCCCAGATAGAATTCAAATCATAACAATTAATTTTAACTACATGATTTATGTAAGTTGGATATATAAGGAGAGTAGAGAAAAATAATAACTTCAGAAAACATGATTTTGATATCATAGCATAAAGATGGTGATAAAAAGGATTTGTGTTTGGGAAGATGACTCAGTGAGTAAAGGGTTTGACCTATGAGCATGGAGACCTAAGTTTGGATCTCCAGCACTCACATGAAAGTCAGTGCAGCAAGTGGGTAGTGGAGGCACTTGCCTTTAATCCTACCGTGGGAGGTAAAGGCAGGTTGATATCTGAATTCCAGGCCAGCCTGGTCAACAGGGCAAGTTTGAGGACTGCACAGAGAAACCTTGTCTCAAAAAACAAAACAAAACAAAAACCTGTGCAACAGCTGGCCATGAAGTCTAGATAACCAGCTTGAGAGTGAGCGATCTGGAGGGCTGAGATACCTTTCAGGCTCAGATCCAGGGCTTTGAGGTCCCATCCCAACATCTGCCCCATTGATGAACGGCTGGAGGGCATGAATGGGCCAGTCCTTCAGATCCAAGTCTGCAGGGTCTCTACAACACAGGGTAACAACAGGATATCTGGGAGGAGTCCCACTTGAGTTCTAGTATCGATGGAGTAACATAGTCCAGAGGCCTTGTACCAGACTGATACGTCATTGCAACGAACATTTGCAAGCAAGGAAGTGTGGACAAGGGTATACTGTGGGATATACTATGACATCCTACAGCTTCCACAATAAAATATTTTTTCTCTGTTTGGGGGATGTTGTGTGGGTGAAGGGCAGGCATGAGGGGAAGGAGAGACTGGTGGAACTGGGGTTCACAAAGAGCCAATAGTATGCTAAAAAGAAAATTAAGCTATGTGTGTGACTCTGAACATACTTTTCTGTCTCAGTGTCTAGTGCCAGATCTGTGTCTTAAAATACAACTCTCAGTTAGGAAGGAGGACTCTGGAGAATGACTGATCACAGGGCTGGGACAGTGGAACCTTGAGGGGATTCTGGATTGTCTTCTGAAATGGAGGGCATACACTGAAGCATAATGAAGTCAGCCCAAGAAAACAGAGAGGCCAGTGGAAGGTAGGACAAACCTAGCAAAAAGTAAATAATTACAATAATAAATTAAACTCAAAAGAATTAAATGGGTATTTGTGAAAATTTACATAAATAACCAAAAATAAATGAACTGGAGGATTTTTTTTTTCCTTTTCTAGAATTAAAATGTAGAACATAATGGCAGATAAAGAAATTGTACTATGTAAATACCTCTATGGTAAAGTTTGAAAATAATATTTTGGTCAAAACTGGATGGGAAAAAGGACATTTATATAATCACCAGAACCTGCCACAGAGGGCCTCTGAAAGCCTTTGCTGTACAGACTGTCAAAACAGATGCTGAGCCTGATGGCCAACTGACAAGCAGAGTGAATGGAATTTTATGTAAGAAGTGGGAAATAGTAAGAGCTGGAGAGGACAGGAACTCCACAAGGAGAGCAACAGAACAAGAAAATTTGAACACAGGGAACTTCCCAGAGACTCATACTCCAACCAAGGACTATCCGTGGAGATAACCTAGAACCCTGACAATGCAGCCACTTCTGATGAGAACTAATAGACTAAGATCAGAAAGAAGGAGAGGAGGACCTCCCCTATCAGTGGACTTGGGGAGGGGCATGCATGCAGAAAGGGGGGGATCCTCCCTCTCCGGAGGGGAGGAGGGAGGGGCTTATGGGGGGTACAAAGTGAATAAAGTGTAATTAATAAAAGTTAAAAAAAAAGAATCTTCACATAGGAAAGTTGTTAATTACAAAATAAAAATGGTAACTAGGAAGTTAAGGTCCCTATCATGTCCCATCTTAGCAGAGTGATTATAGGCAACATTCTCGTAAGGAGATGCCACTACACACTCCCTGTTATTAGGCATAGAGAAGGTCCCATATCATATCCCATGGGATTCATGACAGAAGAGTACAACCTCAAGGTCATTGTCAGAATATTTCAGGCAAGCTTAAAGTAGAAAAATTCCACATAAAATAGCAAACAGACATTTGTCAGATTACCATGCACACAGGAGGAAAATAAAGATGGGAATTGGTACAAGTTAGAGCAAGGATCACCGGAGGTGCACAAGTGATCTAGTTTTATACCCAGCCTCATAGACAGGGCATTGCTGCGAATATTGTTGGCGGTGAAGCCCAGTCTGCAGGTGATTTCATAGTAAAGACCAACAATGATTTTTCTGGTCTCTGAGATGTTATTAGGGGCATGCACAGTGTTAGCACCAGAAGACACTGAATTAAAAAAGTATGTGAACTCTATTGCTGGTGGGAATGTAAACTTGTACAACCACTTTGGAAATCAATCTGGCACTTTCTCAGACAATTAGGAATAGCACTTCCTCAAGATCCAGCTATACCACTCCTAGGCATATATCCAAAATATGCTCAAGTACACAACAGGGACATTTGCTCAACAATGTTCATAGCAGCTTTATTTGTAATAGCCAGAACCTGGAAACAACCAAGATGCCCCTCAATGGAGAAATGGATACAGAAATTGTGGTACATTTACACAATGGAATACTACTCAGCAATTAAAAACAAGTATATCATGAAATTTGCAGGCAAATGGTGAGATCTAGAAAAAAATCATCCAGAGTGAGGTATCCCAGAAGCAGAAAGACAAACACAGTATATACTCATTTATAAGTGGGTATTAGACATATAACATAAGATAAACATACTAAAATCTGTACACCTAAAGAAGCTAAGTAAGAAGGAGGACTCTTAGATGGAAGGGAAGGAGGACCTCCCTTATCAGTGGACTTGAAAAGGGGCATGAGAGGAGATGAGGTAGGGAGGGTGGGATAGGGAGGGAATGGGGGAGGGGGCTACAACTGGGATACAAAGTGAATAAACTGTAATTAATATAAACAATAAAAATTTTAAAAAAGGAGTACCCTGGGGAAGATGATCAATCTTCATTCAGAAAGACAAATGGGATGGACATTGGAAGAAGGAGAAAACAGGAAACAGGACAGGAGCCTACCACAGAAGGACTGTGAAAGACTACCCAGCAGGGTATCAAAACATATGCTGAGACTCATAGCCAAACTTTGGGCAGAGTGCAGGGAATCTTAGGAAAGAAGAGAGAGATAGTAAGACCTGGAGAGGATAGGAGCTTCACAAGCAGAGCAACAGAACCAAAAAATCTGGGCATAGGGATATTTTCTGAGACTGATACTCCAACCAAATACCATTTATGGATATAACCTAGAACCCCTGCTCAGATGTAGCCCATGGCATCTCAGTATCCAAGTGGGTTCCCTAGTAAGAGGAACAGGGTCTGTTTCTGACATGAACTTAGTAGCTGGCTCTTTTTATCACAGCCCCCTGAGGGGGGAACAGCCTTGCCAGGCCACAGAGGAGGACAATGCAGCCAGTCCTGATGAGACCTAATAAGCTAGGGTCAGATGGAAAGGGAGGAGGACCTCCACTATCAGTGGACTTGGACAGGGCCATGGGAGGAGATGAGGGGGGGAGGGTAAGATTGGGAGGAAATGAGGGAGGGGGCTAGAGCAGGAATAAAAAAATGAATAAACAGTAATTAATACAAAAATATAAAATTTAATAAAAGGAAAACTTGTGCATACCCACTATTTTGAAATAAAGATTAAAAAATATAAAAACAGGAAAATAATTTTGACAGCACACATAGAATGAAAAAAGTTTCCACAAGATGCATTCACTGGGCACTAGATTAGTCTACTTGGGATCTTAAAACAAAATGCTAGATAGAGTTGCTGAAACAGTGGGATTTCATTTCCTCAGGAGATAGTAGGGTGCTATTTCTGGAGGGCTGGATCCTGTTTCCATGTACTAGAACACTTTGATTCCGATGAGTACCCCCGATGTTTGCAAATGGCTTCTTCTCTTTGTGTTCTAATGTAGTTTTTCCTGAATAAATGAGGCGAGAGAAAGAGAGAGCCCCCATCTGTGTGGTTTGAATCTGAACTGCCTTCTAAAGGTTCATGTTTTGAAAGCAGTCTCTAGTTTGTGACTTTTTTGAGGGATTTGCTGGGCATTACATGCTTGCCTTTGTAGGTGTAACATGCTATTCCACCCTCACTCTGGCTGACTCCTCTGCTTCCTCTTGCTGCTACTTGAACAGCAGTTGCTTGGCAGTTCAAGAACTGTTTTCCTGTGAGGACCTTAAATCACTTTTAGCTATGAGTTAAGTTCATGTCAGGTATTTGGCTACAGTGATGCAAATGTAACAAATATACCAATTATTGCTTGTGTTCATATACTAAAAAACAGTGTAACTGTATAAATTTCCTATAGAGGAGGACCCAGGAGCACAGGGAGATAAGGAAACATAGACCATCATGCATCATAGCAAAAGAAGGAATGCTTTTAGCCAAGGAGTTTGGCTGAATCAAATCAGACAATTTGATTGCCATTTGGATCATAAGAGTGACACAGAAGTCCTTTGTATGTGTGTGTGTATGTGGGTATAAGTCCCAAATACAGTCTTAGATTTTCATATTGCCTCTGGGGGTGGGGAATATATATATATGGAAATATAAATAAATTAATATATGTTTAGCAGCAGCAGCAGTATCTGTATTAACTTATGCTAGCTGAATCTGTCATACTGAACGCATCATAAAACTACATGAAACAGACAAAAATGACATTTAAATGCATGGAACTGAAGGACTCAAGTTTCCCCTCCCCCTATAAATAATAATGTACAGCCACATTCTCTAGCCAATTGCACTTCCTAAGTACGTTGCTTGACATTTTCATGCAATGAATGGAACCCCTACCAGCATCATTAGCTTTGGAGAATTTCTTCCTGGGAATGGGCAAAGCAGCTGCCAATTCAAACTTGCCTGAATATAGGGTAAAAGTAAAGAAACAAAGGGTGAGAAAAGGGAAATCAAGCCCCTGCAGCACCCTTGGGAGGTTTCCTTAGCTAAGGGATAAGGTGAAACAAACACCACATCTCTTCAACACCTCAGAGAGTGTAAACTGGACCCTTGAGCACACAAGGCTGTGAGGTGAAACACACAAGTAGGAGACCACAATGGCTCAGAGGAGGAAGAAAGAGGGAACATTTGGCCAGCTTTTGTAGACTATTTTCTCACATCAGGAGAAATGTGCATCCAGATGCCTGGGCTCGTAGATCAGTTCATCTTCCAGGGTAGTGAGCTTATTCTGCCATCCATTCTCTAGGGCCTTTCTCAGATTTTTCATTGTAATTTGCCTTTAAACTTTGGATATGACTGCCCAAGATCATGGTATATACTCATTTATAAGTGCATATTAGCCATATAATGTAGGATAACCATATTAAAATCTACAAACAAAGAAGATAAACAACAAGGAGGGCCCTAGAGAAGATGCTTAAATCTCATTCAGAATGGCAAACAGGATAGACACCAGAAGTGGTGGAAGAGAGGGAACAGGATGGGAACCTATTATAGAGAGCTTCTGAAAGGCTCTGCCCAACAAGGAATTGAAGCAGATACTGAGACTCACAGCCAAACTTTGGGCAGAGTGCTGGAAGTCTTATGGAAGAAAGGGGATAGGGGCTAGAAGAACACAGAAGGGTGAGGAGCTTCACCAGGAGACCAACAAAGCTAAAATATCTGAGCCCAGGGACCCCTGCAGAGACTCATGCACCAACAAAGGAGCATGCATGGAGAGGACTAGACCCTTTGCTCAGATTTAGCCAGTAGTCAGCTCTGTCTCCATGTGGGTTCTCAAGTAAGGGGAACATGGCTGCCTCTAACTGTGGAGTCTTTTAAAAGGTTCCTGAACTACCAATAATTGATCTCTGTTACTCTTGCAACCAATGCAAAGCAGTAAGAAAACATGAGTTAAATGCAAGAAACTGAGGGCACTTTATGAATTTATCCACTCATGAGTTCTACAGATAAAGGATTAGAGGATGAACGGTCAAGACAAACTGAGCATACTAAGCTTAAAGGTAAGTATAGAACAAAGAGGTGTCAAAAGTGTGCCATGAATTAAGTAAGACTGAGTGTCAAAGGATTTCAGGAAAACTGTTGTGTCTAGTCCTGTAAAAACTTAAGCCATGACCATAGACAAAATCCTAGACTCTGAACTGTCATTATTTTGTTAATGTTCCACAAAATTTGATTATTCATCAGAAACTGTGAAGTGGTAAATGGGGAAAAGAATGAACCAGACAGAACACTATCAGTGTGATCACAAAGAATGACAATGCAGAGGAACTTCAGAGATATAAATAGAGGCACATAAGTGACAAAGGTGTGTTTCTGTGGTCTTGCAAAGGAATCTAGGGCCCAAGAAATCATCTTAGCACCAAACATGGGGGAGGTCCACAGTGACCACTCAACATTTCAGCTTGATCTCAAGCTTAATGCACTGATCCAGGATTTTCGTAATTTCTACTTGTTTCTTATCCACCCTCATCTAATCCACCACCTATTCAGCTCTTCGCATGTGTCCAGCTGGATGAACTATGCAACCTACCATTTGGATTCTGATATGGTTTCCAGTCCATCTCTTTTCAAATTGAACTTACTCTCATAGTACACTCATTGGCTGAACTCTACAGCAATTCTACCTTTGCCTGCCTTTGCAAGAAGCGTGGGTGAAAAAAAATCTTAACATCCGGGTTTTCTCTTGTCCTTAATGTAGTCTTATACGTCCTTAGTGAAAAAGCTTTAAAATATGAAAATTGGAAAAATAATCATCGGGTCCAAATATGTTGATTCTGTAGTCTCAATTATTTAGGAAAACTACCTAAACTTCAGAGTTTAAAGCTTTTATATGAGAAACAGATTATGTCTAGTCTACAGATCACAAGACTACTCATACCATGCATATAATCATAGTTACCAACAGTAAAGACCACACAAACTCCTTTTATTAGAGAAACATTATTGGGGGTTAATATGCTGCTGTGTATTCAAATACTAAAATCTAACCACCAAGATCTGCTTACAGTCCAGAGAAGCGCATTCTCACATAAACTGGACAATGCTCTGTAAACTTTTCTCCCCAGCTATCTCTGATTGGTTAGTAATGTTGCTGACAGCCAATTACTGGGCAGAATAAAACTAGGCAGAGCATCAGTTCCTGGGTTAGAGGGTCTCAGGTAGAGACTATGAGGCTGAAAGAAAAAAAGAGAAAAAAGATGGAGAAAAAGATATGGTCTGATGGAGCAGGTCCAACCCAGACAGGACGACTTATTGGCAAGTAACCTGGGGAATGGCACTGGGAGGTACCAGAATAGTTTAGAAAATTAGTTTAAATTATACCTGCCCAGTTACTGTGCTAAAGCTGTTTAAATACTCCAATATGACTTTGTCTCAATTATTGGGAGCTGCCCTGTAAAATTAATAAATGAACAAAAGATAATTAAATTCTTACTCCCACCAGCTTTTGCTGCTTTGGAAGAACTTCCTGTAGGGCTTAAATATTTGCTCTATAGCACTAATCTAAACCACAAATATCTCCTCCTTGAGAAAAACTGGATATAGATGGAAAGCTGATCGTTCAAGAGAGGTGTGGATACTGGGTGAGATAAGAACTGAACAGTTTCAGGAAGAGAAGTATAAATACTGACTGAAATCTGAGAGGGAAGCATCACTCTGTGACAATGCAGGACAAGATGGAAGTAGGGATACATGCAACTTAAAGTATAGGAGAAGGCCAAAGAAAGCATTGTGCTGATTTGAGATATCTGCTGAAGACAGGGAATGCAGAGGGTCAGGTTTCAGGGCTCCCAAACACTCTGCTATGCTATTGGCAGGAGCTTTCCTGTGCAATTGCACTGAGTCTTTGCAGGTGTTTTTCAGTTCTCTTTATGGGCTGTGGGGCTCAACCCACTCAGTCTGTGCATAATTTGGACTGGTTTAAGAGTCGTAGGGCTAATGGTCTACAGAGAAAATGGAAATGCATAGTTAGTAGAAAAAACACTCTCCAAACTGATCAAATGAGGATGGAAATTGGCATAGAACCCTTGACACAAAGATGAAAATTTGGCCGGTGCAATCATAATTTCATACACTTTCCCATAATGCATGCAACAATGTAATAACTGCATTTCTTTGTGCAATGAACTCTGTTAAATTGATATAGTTTTATTCAAAACAGCATGAATTTGAAGTAGTTATTTCTCCCTAGTTGACTTAAATGTCTTATCGCTCTTAAATAAAATATAAGATAATATATACTTAAAGTTATTTTTTCATAGCTCCTTTAATATAGAATTAACAAGGTGTTCCTCAATTATTTAGGGTTTTCTAGTAAAGTGCCTATAAAGCTTCACAAACATAATGGGAACATGTTCATAATTCTCATCTGACAGGTAATATACCTTCAATTCTGAAAGTTTCAGATACTTTTTTTTAAGGCAGTGGAGGCTGCCTTTTGTATTGTGCTTTTATCTACTATCAATATATATGAAAGCCAGAGTTGTAAGGCCCATAGGTGGGCCTGGGTTCTGGTAGAGATGGAAGGACATCAATGATACTGAGAAGTCACTTTGAACAAAGTGTTGATCTAAGAAAGGACTAGCAAGGAATGATGTGAAAATAGAAAGTAACGGCAGCTGCTGAGAGAAAAAAGCAAGCTGTGTGAATGAGTAACTTGTGGCCTGTGTTTAGACTGGGAATGTCTTCTACATGTTCTATGGTGGGCATTTCTGAATATCAATCATTTTATTTATACAGTAGAATATTGGTCTAAAATTTATTACAAAGAATCAGAGTATTGGAACATCTAAGCCCAAAGACAGTTGTGAGGAAACATGAATGTTCAGTTGCTCAACCTGTTATTTCCGCAATGCTCACTTGTGTCAAAACATCTTACTGCATATACCATAAAGTGCAAAGTAAATTTAAGAAAACCCCAAACAAGGATAATGACACTCATTCACAGAATTATTGGAAAGATTGAAGGAAATTGTTCAAGAGTGCTTTTTAACGTGTTCATCATCCTGTGGAAGCCAAACAAAAAAAGAAAGGTAACAAAAGGCAAGGTAACATACATTCTTTAGCCTTTAAAGAATGAGTTCATTAAAGGGGTGCCGAGATGGCTCTGTGAGAGGACTGCAATTTAGATCCCCAGCACCCATGCAAATGTCAAGTGGGCATAATAAACCACCTGCAATTCTCCTGCATTGAACATCAAGGCAGGGGGATTTCTTGGAGTGAGCTAGTAAGCTAGAATAGCCTAATTGCTGCATTCTGTGTTCAGCTCAGAGACCCTGCTGCAATACATAAAATGCAGTGATCACTGTAACACTGCAATCGACGTCTGACCCCACATGTGTGTGCTCACATGTGTGTGCCTACCTGCAAGTGCACATACACACACCTGCATGCCACTTATACAGAAATGTGCGAAAAACGTTCATCATATGAATATGTATTTAGCTGTGTGTGAGTGTCTGCATGTGTGTTTAAATTTGTGCTGAGTGTGATGGTTTGAAAAGGAATGGCTGCCATAGATTGCTTGGCCCATAAGGAGTGGCCTTATTAGGAGGTGTGGTACTGTTAGAGGAGGTGTGGCATCACTGTGGAGGCAATCTTTGAGGTCTCCTATACTCAAGCTAGGCCTGGGGTGGCCGTCTCCTGCTGCTTGCAGATCAAGATGTAAAACTGCCAGCTCCTTCTCCGGCAGCATGTCCTCCTGCATGCTGCCAAGCTTTTTACCATGACGATAATGGAATAAACCTCTGAAACTGTAAGCAAGCCCAATTAAATGTTTTCCTTTGTAAGAGTTGCCATGGTTATGCTGTCTCTTCACAGCAATGGAACACTAACTAAAACCCTGAGCATGCCTTGGTATCTATATAACAAACAGAAGTTAGTAAATATGTGGAAATGAAGCTCAAATTAACACTGTATTTTGTATCCAGCAATTGGACTTTATAAAATCAGAGACTAGGAACTGACCAGACCATCTTCAAGTAAGGCAATGGCGGCATTGTGACCAGTAAGGTCATTCCTTTTCTTCACTTCTAATCTTCTATGATCATGTGGTGAAAATCCTCAGTCTTTTGTGGGTCTAAGAACTGCCCAATTTTCCTGCTCCCCTTTGTTCAAATGGACAGATTTTCTTTTCTGTGGTACTGCAGATGAAATTTGACCTTTATTTGTGCTAGGCAAACACACTTCCCACCAAGATACAACTTCAATTTGCAAATTTAAATTATTTTTTAAGTTTCTTTTTAACATCTGCATATTGAAAGACAATTAGAAGTGAATTCACTATTTAAAAATCTTTAAAGAATGGTGTGTGAAAACTTTTCCCCAGTGTATGTGTAGGTGTGACTGTTTTTCAGCTAGAATATATTTTCAGAAGCACAAAACTACTTTTTATTTTTAATATCATTTCCCATATTCTTGAACATTGATTTCTAAATAAAGGAAAAAGTGGTGTTGATTTAATCCCAGAATCACAGACAACTTTTATAAAGAAAACATTTTTAAAGCCATTTGCTGGCAAAGTACATAGTACTAGCTGCTGGCATTTTTGTTACCTTGCCAAGGACTGAGAATAAAGTGTGGAAAAACATATATTCAAATCAGAAGCCAATATGTTAATTTAAAAATGTGTAGAGAGAAACGAAATGAAACTCTACTACATATTGAAGGTTATAGAATGATATTAAGGATTGAAACACATTATTAGAAATTGAAGTCTAGAATACCTATCTATTGTAAGTAAAATATAAAGGGATTCTCCTTAGAAAATGTAAAACAACAAAACAAAACCAAAAACAAAGCCCCAACTAATCTGTAACTGTATGATTGCTCAGACAGTGCTGATGGGAAACCTTTCCTAGCACCTCATAAGCTAGAAGCACCATAAACTGCATCATCAGACTCCCAGGGTAACTAATTCAATATCACCTCCTGAAACATATACCTTGCATGAGGATGAAAATAATATTATTATTTTTATAAACAACAACAACAACAAAAAAAAAACCCAACCTGAATAGCCCTTGCTATTTTGGAAGTCTGCTTCAATGAGGAGTTTTCTTATAAATGTACATTTTTTTTTTTAACTTGGCATTAGCCTTCACTTTAGGACTTCAAAATGCTTCCCTTTATGCTTATCAGGTCATTGACACTCAAGAACATTACATGTTACACATGCCCACATGTTCCTTGTTTGAAGGAGTTGGCTGTTCACATATAACTTGTGCTCTCTGTATCTACTATTATATGATAATAAACTCTAAAACTTTGTGTATTAAGAGGTTAGTGACAGTTACTTATTTATTTACTCGTTTGTACCACATGCATGTTTCTGGGTCCTTCCTGGGACCTCAGGTGACTGAGCCAAAGGCTGAGGCTGGAAAATTGCAGCTCTGGTGTGGCATCTCTCCACGCCTTCAAGGAGTAGCAGTGGCTTTGTAGTGTATAGCAGTTCAAGTTTAGAACTTCGGCAGAGCATCTCATTAGGCCAGGGAGTCTGAGTAGAAGATGCAGGCTACTTTACATCAATCAGAAAGGTATTTTATTATTCTGGCAAGTTCCTAAGTACCTCATATTCAAAGAGATCATAGTAATTACACACACACACAAACACACAAACAGACACACACGGAACAGAAACATACCTGAAACCAGGTCTGGTCTACTACTAAATCTTCCATCAAAAATGTTCCATCTTGAAAGATCTGGATGACTGTGAGGCTTAATGTCAAGATTCTTTGCAATCCTTCACGGAATCAATTTTTTTCTTCCTTTCAAATTTAATTTAGTGAGTTTTAGTATAATATCATATCATTACACCCAGTTTCTATTACTCTTCCTTTCCTTCACTTTTCATGATGATACCCTTACACCCCACCCAAATGCTCTCCCTTCCATTTTCATACATGTATTTAAATCTGTGTCTCACAGAAAAATGAAAACATGGTGTTCATGCATTTTGACAATTAATTTTAATTATCAACTTTAACAGGCTGATGGATACCTAGGAGATAAGCAAGTCCAAAATCTGCAAATCTGGGCATATCTATGAGGTTCTTCCAGATAAGGTTAATTGAGTGTGAGAGTGAAAAGTCTCGTGATTGATTCATTATCTTTGGGTGAAACATGCACTGCAAATTATTTGACATCTATTCAAATTACCAATGAGTATGCAGGATTAAGTACTGTGGCAGGCGCTGAGCAAAATAAACAGAATTAAAGGATGACAGGTGAAATGAAAGCCAGAATGGAGAAGTGACTCACTCAAAGGTGACAGGACAGGCAGTGGGAAAGGAGACCTCAGAGGAAGAATGAATTAGTCTTGATAATAGCTCTTTGTCTAAAAGTAACACTGAAAGATAAACAGAAGTGATGCACTGTCTTCCATGCTGACACTTTCTCACCATTGAGCTATAGCTCCTTCCCTGCCTCTCCCCCACTTCTTGTCTTGGAAGAGCAACAGTAGAGAAGACATTTGTTCTGCCATGGGTAGCTGATCAGAAAAAAAACCCTCGTTCACTCTGTAAACAAGCTGGATGGCTCTCTATTCTTTCTGAAAGCTGCTTTCAGACCACATTATCCAAAGGATCCAGGCTTTCACAAAATTGCCACTTGCCTGTTGTACCCTGTACCTGAAGTTGGGCAGAGTTCTTGTGTCCCCTTCCCCACCAGTTCCTCAGAAGATAATCCCGTGGAGCCATGCTGTGTAATACTGTATCCAGAGGAGTGTCACACATGTAGTCCTCGCTGCATTCCAGGTACTGTTGTAAGCCCTTTGATATAATGACTCCTGCTATCTTCACAGTGACACTAGGAATAAATGATCAGTAATTATATCCATACTGAGAATGGAAAAAAATGGAGACACTTGATTAGGTTGATTGCAAAAAGTTTATTTAAGTAGCAAGTGGCAGAGCTGAGGTACCAATCTAGGTGGGCTGAATAACAAGTTTAAGTTATTAGAGTGATGACACTTCTGTACTGGACCCTGTCTCTGAAGGACAGATCAGAAGCACCCACAGCAAAGAGAGAGATGCTAGAACATTAAGTCAATTTACTTGATAAATTTTGTTTGAGAGACAGACTAAAAAGATGTTGAATTTTTGGTTTTATGTAACAAGGACTCATTGTTGAAATTATGAAAAACATACAAACCAATGAAACAGCAATTGAAATCTCCCTTTTTAAAAAATGGCTACCACTCAACATTTCCTTTCTTTTTCAAGCAACTTTTGAATATGTGTCATATTGATGTTACAGAACAGCACTAATACTGTATATTAAGGTTGGGTTCTGCTGGACATTTTTTAAAATTTTTTAAAAATTTTTTATTTTTTTTTTACTTTTTTTGGACTTTTCGTTCAAAACAGTATTATATTGTGAAAAATACCATGAAATAATGTATAACGGTATTACATCCTACGGGTATATTTAATGAACTGTCTAATGTCATAATTTTAAATTTGAATTATTTAATTTACTATTATAACTATGAACATTGAACTATAAACCCTGTTTATAAAGCTTGAGGAACATCTTTGCATATTTTAATGCACAAATTTCATAGAGAAGGCAAATGGGGAAAGAGTTAAGTTTCTTCAATGATTTTATCAAATTTTCCCAAATGGTTTTACAGAAAAAAAAACAAAAACAAAAACAAAAAAAAAAAACGGGTATATGTTTACCTTTCTAAAACATGATGAAAATATGACAAATTATCATTTAGTAAATTAATATAATTCATAGTTGATAATGAAATGATACCTTTCATTATTTGTCAGTAAACAAAGTGAATATTAGTTAAGTGAACAGATGTCATAAATACTGAGTCTCCATGCTGGCTTTAGATTTCAGGCACTTAAACTTTGTATCAAAATTACTTTATTTTACTTTATTAATAGCTATTATTTTTTCACATGTGTATTGATCATTTCTCTCTCTTTTTTGAAGTTTCTGCTTATTTCCTTCGGTAACATTTGTCTCTTCCTTAATTGATTTCAAAGGCCAAATTCGATACCATTCAGATTCAAGTACAGAATGTTTAAGGCCTACGGTGGTGCAGCACACAAAGGATGGAAGAAAGTCTGCTGTGACATCACAGATGACACTTCAGTCCCACTGTAGCACGCAGGCATTGGGAGAGGCCTGGCCAGATGTGCCTGTTAAGAGATGATGGTTATACTCTGTCTTTTTTTTTTTTTTTTCTTTTTTCTCCCTGTCCTTGAACTTTTGAGCCAGTAACTAACCTGGGAAAGTTTCTCTAAAATATTTAGTGTCCCCTGAAAAACTTCTTTTCTATCTTCTACTTATTTACATTTGATTTCTATTGCAAGCAAAATAAAGAAAGCAAAAAATAAAGAGCAAGAATATAAAAAAAATACAGTTAAGGAAAAAAAAACAATTGAGGTTGGTTTCATTTATAGTTTTCATGATGCACAGGTTTGATTTTACTATTTTCATTTTGTTTGATTACATTGCTTATCAAAAACTGAAGAGTTTAAGTTAGCCTGGGTATAGTTAACCTGAGCATAACTCCATTTTTTAAATAAAAGAGCCATCTTGACTGGGAGCTGAATTCAGGTATCAGGAAATATCACAGAATGTACACTCGGCAGAAAACAAAGTTAACTCTCCTAGCAACAGCCTCCAAGAAATATTACAGAATAAATGCTTTATAGAAAACAGAGACAATCTCCCTGGCAATAATCAATGAGAATTGGCTGGGAATTGGCTGGGAAAATTCTCCCCAATGTTTCAGATATAGTTCAAAAGAATAGCAATTGTGATTGTATGCCTTAGGTAATTGTGATTTAGAGAAGGTCACCTTGCTCCTCTAACTTTTACCTAATCTTGTAACATCAAGGCATGTACCCTCCTGCTTGCTGTCATGGAAACCCCCTGATCACATCTTTCCCTTTAAAAACCCTGCTCACTCAGGGCTCGTGGTCCCACTTCTCTCCTGCTGCATCAGTGAGACTTCAATTTCTCTCATAATAAAGCTCTCTTGCTATTGCATTGAGTCATCTTCTGGTGGTCTCTGAAGGTCCCATGATCCTGGCATTACAAAACCTTTTTTAAAAATAATTTCTAGACTAAAAATCAGAGTTCCTCAAATTATAGAAAATGGAGACTCTTAAGTTCATGAAGGATACTAATCTCTATTGAGGAGGCCTCCTCTCAGAGCTGTGTGGTTCTTTGACTTGTCTGCCTCCTGATACCCTTGGGAAACTGTCCCACCCAGAGATGTGAGGGTCCTGGACTCCAATGTCTCAGGATACCCTTTGGACATTGTCCCATCTTAGAGATGGGATACCTTCCCTGTCCTCCAATCTGTGACTCAGACTTGCATCCCTAGGAGTTGTGAGTTTCCTGTTTGCCCTTCTTTCCTAGTACAAGAAGGCAGGCCAACACACAAAACTAACAACACTGTGATGGCAATAGTTATTCATTTGCTACTTGTGAAATCTGCCTTGGCTTTAGTTAATATTTATTTCATCTATTTCCCCCCTAATTTACTAATTTAATTTGGCTGACAAATTCTCATTGTTTCTATTTCTTTGCATGGTCATTGCATCAGGAATGACATCATTTCATGACTCACTCAGTGGGAATGCACATAGGAAGAGACAAGCACAGTGCCTGGAAGTTTAACCAAAGTAGAAGGCATTTACGAAATCAAACGTCCAAAGCCCTAATCATTTCCCAGCACCACTCCTAAAAATGTTTGCATGATAAGTCCTGTATCTAGGAAATAAATGGCAGCGTCTGGAAGTTTATAGTACAACTATCATGTTAACAAGTAAGGATAAGGGAAAGTCATTGTTTATCATAGAAGACCAGAATGGTCCAGCTCATTTAAAAATCTAGATGAGAGTCAGCAAAAATCAGTTTCTTCTTTTGGACAGTTATTATTATTTTTTAATCTTTAACTTGAAGTACAGGCTGCTTGAAAATCTCTGGCTATCTGAACTCTAAAGTGCTCCAGCACCTGGAACTTCTTGAGTGACAGCATGCCAGTACCTCAGCAGAGACTTTTGCACTTGACATTTAATGGGTCACAATGAAAATGAAATTGCACTGAAAGTGTTGTATAAAAATGCCTTTGGGCTGCTTGACAAGGTGCATATAAAATAGGTGACTCTGATGTTAAGACACTGATCTCTTCTCAAAAGTATCTAATTATGTATGTGCAAATGTTGCAAGGGCTGGGAAACATCTGACATCTGCAACACAGTCCCAGGCATTTCAAATGAGGGATAATTGATCCATATCACCAAGGTAGCCATCTATTTGTGCTCAACTGCATAAAGCAAAACTAACTTTATATTTTACATCTCTCAGATTCTGGATGCCATTTCATATAGGCATTTACTTAATCACCCAACTGCAAAAGCAGTAACAAAGCACACTCTATAAGTGCTGTGCTTAGCCCACTGATTGTCTTATCACTGGAACTATGTGTGAGATTGGGGCATCTTTCAGTGGTCCTTCTGGCTGCTGAAGTCACGTAGTTGTTTTGGTTTAGTAGTAAATATAGATTCTGGTTCCATGTGTAAACAATTGTAATTAGTAAATAAACTGTCAAGCAGCATGCTTACAAATTGTTTAATTTTATATTTGTCATCAATAAAATGAATAAAACATTAAAGAATAACTCTTTCTTGTATGGATCAACTCAACTATTAGTAAGACTACAGGAATATGATATTTTAAGTTTTTTTTTTGTAATAAAAGAAATTGTAAAGCGGTTTTGCTCTAGTGGACACTTTATATCTACCATGATAGCAAACCCTGTACTGAAAACACCAGAAGAAAATGGTTCCAGTTATTGTTCTAAGCTGAACACATCAATACAAGCCTGGATCAAGATATAAAATACTTAGAAGACTTGGAACAGTTCTTTGTGCCTCATTTCATTGTTATTATAATTCTAATTTGCAACTGCAAAAATTCTTTGTTTTGAACTTTATATACTGTATGTATATAATTTTTTGGTATATATTACATTAGGACTTTTTAACCATCTAGCATATAATGCTTCATTTTCACAGTTGTATAATATTCTATTGCATTAATCTGACACAGTTTGTCAATCAATTTCATTAACTGATTAAATTACCTAGTAAATATTTGGGCTGGACTGAAATAGTGCTTACATGAAAGTATGTCAAATGAAAACAATATTATAAGTTTATAATGTTCAGCCATGAAACCAAATATTATTTTAGTTTAGAAATAACAGAACATGTTATAACAACACATTTAGGAATAGGACTTACACTAGGTGGTAAATACCTGAGAATCTTGTTGTAGCATTACCTTACTTTGCAGGGATATTTACACTCCTCCCTGGACATAGCTGCATCTATTTAAATAGGCTCTGAGAGAGCTAAACAGAGAATTCTCTGTAGAGGAATATTGAATGGCAGAGAAGCACTTAAAGAAATGCTCAACCTCATTAGCCATTAGGGAAATGCAAATCAAAACAACACTGAGATTTCACCTTATACCCATGAGAATGGCGAAGATCAAAAACTCAAGTGACAACACATGCTGGAGAGGTTGTGGAGAAAGGGGAACCCTTCTCCACTTCTGGTGAGAATGTAAACTTGTACAACCACTCTGGAAATCAATCTGGCGCTTTCTCAGACAACTAGGAATAGCACTTCCTGAAGATCCAGCCATACCACTCCTAGGCATATATCCAAAAGAGGCTCAAGTACACAAAAAGGACATTTGCTCAACCATGTTTGTAGCAGCTTTATTTGTAATAGCCAGAAGCTGGAGACAACCCAGATGCCCCTCAACTGAAGAATGGATGCAGAAATTGTGGTACATCTACACAATGGAGTATTACTCAGCAATGAAAAATAAGGAAATCATGAAATTTGCAGGTAAATGGTGGGACCTGGAAAGGATCATCCTGAGTGAGTTGTCCCAGAAGCAAAAAGACACACACAGTACATACTCACTCATATACACATACAACATAGGACAAACCCACTAAAATCTGTGCATCTAAAGAAACTAAGCAAGAGAGAGGACCCTAACTAAAACGTCAATCCCCATCTTGAAAGACAAAGAGGATGGACATCAGAAGAAGAAGAAAACAGGAAACAACCTAGGAACCTTCTACAGAGGGCTTCTGAAAGCCAGAAGAAGAAAACAGGAAACAACCTAGGAACCTACCACAGAGGGCCTCTGAAAGCCTCTGCCCTGCAGACTATCAAAGCAGATACTGAGCTTGATGGCCAACTGTTGGGCAGAGTGAATGGAATTTTATGTAAGAAGTGGGAAATAGTAACAGCTGGAGAGGACAGGAACTCCACAAGGAGAGCAACAGAATAAGAAGTTTGAACACAGGAGCTTCCCAGAGACTCACACTCCAACCAAGGACTATTCATGGAGATAACCTAGAACCCCTGCACAGATGTAGCCCATGGCAGTTCAGTGTCCAAATGGGTTACCTAGTAATGGGAAGAGGGACTGCCTCTGACATAATCTGATTGGCCTGCTCTTTGATCACCTCCCCGTGAGGGGGGAGCAGCCTTACCAGGCCACAGTAGAGGACATTGCAGCCACTTTTGATGAGAACTGATAGACTAAGATCAGAAAGGAGAGGAGAACCTCCCCTATCAGTGGACTTGGGGAATGGCATGCATGCAGAAAGGGGAGGGAGGGTGGGATCAGAAGGGGAGGAGGGAGGGTCTTATGGGGGGATACAAAATGAATAAAGTATAATTAATAAAAAATTTAAAAAAAATAGGCTGAGAAAGACCTTAGGCTCCAGAGGAAAATTAAACAAGTAATCCAGGAAGAACTGAGAAGCTGCCTGTTTCCTAAACTGTGAAGAGCTGTAATTATTCTGCAATACATTTAGTTACTCAACACAGAACAGTCAACCTGTATTTGGAGATCAGATGCCCTGGTGTCCTAACTAAATTTCTGAAAGTGTTTCTGTGCTCGCGGAAGCTCATCCTGACCTGTTAATGCCAGACACAACTGTGGGGTTTTGCACTACTGAATGCATAGGTGTTTGAGCTCTGTTTCCATTGATAAGTGTTATGGCATTTAAGAGCACTGATTCCAAATTCTGTCTTCACATGAAGTAAGACAGACTTCTCTTTAGCATCAGGTGAATCAGCAGCTTCCAGGAAGTACACAAGAGTGCAAGTTCTGTTGTTAATGAATCCAGACTAAGAGTGGAAAAGTGCTCCCCAATGAGCATCCTGTGTGACACAATTAAGAGGAGAGTAACATACATAATGCAGCTCTAATGACAGTTAGTTGCCTGACACCTTTCCAAAGGTGTCTTTTGGGGT
The DNA here is from genome assembly GCF_907164565.1 of Psammomys obesus. Classification (NCBI taxonomy): domain Eukaryota; kingdom Metazoa; phylum Chordata; class Mammalia; order Rodentia; family Muridae; genus Psammomys; species Psammomys obesus. Next base: position 7,291,889 of record NW_026596143.1, on the reverse strand, counting down.
TGGGGTGTCACAGTTACTGCCTAATTTGCTTGGTTTCTATAATAATTTCTCTATATCCACAATCTATTTAAAGAGGCTATATAGTTTACCTTTGAATTTTTTTATTAATTACTGTTTATTTACTTTGTATTCCATCTGTAGCTCCCTTTCTCATTCCTTCCCAATCCCGCCCCTCTCTTCCTCTTTCCCTCCCATGCCCCCCCCCCTCAGTCTACTGATAGAGAGGTCCTCCTCTCCTTCCATCTGACCCTAGCCTATCAGGTCTCATCAGGACTGTCTCCATTGTCTTCCTCTGTGGTCTGGTAAGGCTGTTCCCTCTTCAGAAGGAGGTAACCAAAGAGCCAGCCAATGAGTTCATATAGAGATAGGCCTTATTCCTCTTAATAGGGAAACCCACTTGGACATTGAGCGGCCATGGGCTACTTCTGTGCAGGGGTTCTAGGTTGTCTCCATGCATGGTCCTTGGTTGTAATATCAGTAGCAGAAAAGACCCCTGTGCTCAGGTTTTTTGATTCTGCTGTTCTCCTTGTAGACTCCTGTGCCCTAAAGGTGATTCTATCGCCCCCTTCTTTCATAAGATTCCCTTCACTCTGCCCAAAGTTTGGCTATGAATCTCAGCATCTGCTTCAATACTCTGCTGGGTAAAGTCTTTCAAAGGCCCTCTATGGTAGACTCCTGTCCAGTAGCCTGTTTTCTCTCTCTTCCGATGTCCATCTTGTTTACCTTTCTGAATGAGGATTGAGCATCTTATCCAGGGTCCTTCTTCTTGCTTGGCTTCTTCAGGTGTACAGATTTTAGTATGTTTAGCCTATATTATATGTTTAGTTCATCAGAAAATAATGCTTCTTCACTGTGCCTCACAGTGAATTGTCAAAGTTTAAATTATCTTTTGGATAAACCATCCATACTACTGAAAGTTTAGTCAATAGCCTTGCATCTTCCCAAATCTTGGCCAATGCTTCTCCTTGCCCAGATCTTCAGCTGGCTCACAGGATTTCATACACCAGCAAGCTCTGCCCATCTGGAGGTCAGGCTCTTTTCTCTTCAGGATTGCTTTGCTGTACATTATAAATGACAATAACAAGTGGAAAAATAGAGACCTCATTTTTATTTGCAAATTTATTGCAGTTTGCACTCTCTTAATTTTGGAGAAGAGTGGGGAGTATTGATAGTTGTTAGAGAATACTGCACTAGAAGCTATTGAATTTAAAGTAAAATTAGACATTTTATTCTTCAGTCATGCCAACTATGTGATGAGTGTTCAATGGTCACATGTGTTAGTGGTTGTCTTACTAGACCAGGGCAGATATAGTCCATCTCTATAGTTATAGAGATATAACTTGGACTTAGCGTCCAAGCTCAGTGAACAAGATCTTTTCTCTGAGTTCTTAGTGCCTAAGAGGACATGGTAGCTGCTTTGCGAAAGAACAGGCTCAGCTAGCCAAGCACATACCTACTTGAATGAACAGACCATGTGTCTCCCCTTTCCTGAGAAACTGAAATTAAAGAGTTTTTGTTGTTGTTGTTGTTGTTGTTGGAGAAAACCTATAAAATATTTTGAAAAACTATACACAATTAACAAATAGTATAAAGAAGAAAATAAATAAATGTACAACAAGGTTTCTAAGCAAAGACAACATTTTAAATTGAAGGGTATTCAGAGGAGTCCATTGCATGGACAGGGTATGGACAGGCTGGTGTCATTAATCCTTTAGAATATGATTGCTTACAGCTTTTCCTTTATAAATAAGCATGACTGGCAGCCCTTGTCTGCCCCTGAGGTTATCATTAAGCCCAATACTCTCTCAGAAAGGACTTGCTACATATTATGATCTTCATGTGGAGGAAGCTTAGATATTAGTGCTAGTTCTAGAGATTGTGTTGAACTCTTTATGGTCCAAGAGCTCTGGCTTCCCACACTGCAGACTTTTTGAAGATGATCTCCTCTTGTGTGAGATGTGATGCTCTCTGGCAAAAGAAGAAGAAGGGTACTAATAGCTGATTAGAGCCTTTCCTGAAGATAGAGGTGAATAGAAGAATAATCCTTTGGAATCTCAAGGCTGAATGAGAGAAATCCTGCAAAAAGAAACTATCTGTAATCTATCTTTGTTTTGTGTAACAGTGCCAGAAGGCACACTAGAGAGTCCAGTCCAAGAGGAGATGGCTCATATGGAGGGAGTGGCAAACGGTAATGAGAAATGGACAGACTGTGTGTGTACTATTGCTGTGAAAGGACACCATGACAATGGGAACTCTTAAAAAAGGAAGCACTTAATTGGAACTTGCTTATGGTTGCTGTAATTTAGTTCATTATCATGGCAGGAAGCATGGTGACACGCAGGCAGCCATGGTGCTAAAGAAGGAGCTGAGAGTTCTATGTCCTGATCCGCAAGCAGCAGTAAGAGAGGCACTAGCCTGGCTTAGGCTTTTGAAAACCTCAAAGCCTACTCCTAGTGACACACTTTATCCAACAAGGCCACACCTCCTAATACTTTCACTTGTCACTTCCTGGTGACCATGCACTCAAATTTATGAGCCTCTGGGGACCACTCTTATTTAAACCACCACACTGTTCTGCCCCCACAAATAAATTTGGATGCAGCTAAGTTGGAAGTGTTTATAAAACTTTATATATTTATTATTGCTGCAATACATTACTTTCTCAGTGATATTTTTATTAAGGTACATTTATGTACCTACACAGTAAGCAAGATTCTGTTATGTATACTACTAAACTTTTATGTTATAATCCAAGTTTAAGAACATCACAGAAGGGGTGATGTGGTCCCAGCCTCATTAACATTTTGGTGAATATATGAGATGGTTCCAGCAGACACAGAAGAAAGGCAGAAACATGAATTTTTCAACTAAGAAATGTGTCCTATTTTTTTTTCAAATTTGTTCATAAATTCATAGATATTATCTGACCTGGCATATTCTTTGCTACCTTGAGTTGTCAAAAGTATGGGGAAGCAAAGCTCTGAGGAGGGCCATGCCAATCGGCCTTGCAAGATCTCTGGTAGCCTGAATGTTCCTTCAAGATGTCATGGCTCAAAGCCAATCAGCTCCTGTCACACAGCAAGGGATCTTGATGAGCTAGTAACCTCGTGAACTGTTCTCTGGAGCGAGGAGCTAAAGTTATTTGAAAATAATTCATCCAGGCAACAAATTGGCTCATCACTCAGCTCACAAACTTCTGTTGACCAGGCTGCCAGCAAATCTTCCTCAAAACCATGCTAATTGCAGGGAAAACCCAGTTCCCTTTGAGAGTAAAATAATGAAGATAATAAATATATAAGAAAGATTTCCAAGCAGCAGGCATTTTTCATGTATTATCTGTCTTCTAACAATGGGCTTGTTAGAGGGAGCTACTCCTATTTTATTTGAAATGGGATGGACTTCTGAGACATTAATAAAGTGTACAAGTTACACTAGTGATCAATTACAAAAGCCACATTCAATTTGAAGGGGGTGGAGAAGGTCCTAAGAGGATAATGGGAATAAAAACGTACATGGCATGCAAATTTGAGTGTCACAGTAAAACTCATCATTTTTGTGCTAAGAAATAAGTAGATAAAATTGTGTTCAGGTTTATGTTAGTCTTTTTGTTTGTTTATTGTATAAAAAACTAGCTTTTTTTTTTTTTCCCTAAGCTGTACGGTCCTTTATCTTCTGGTGTGAAAGCAAAGTTATAAAAAGCATGAAGTAAAAGAAAATCCTGCTGCTGGATTCTACTATGGTTGGACTCCTTTCTTTTAATTTCTTTTCTTTTTTCTGAGATAGGGTTTCTCTGAGTAGCCTTGGCTGTCTTGGACTGATTTGGTAAACTAGGCTGGCCTGGAACTCACAGAGATATGCCTGCCTCTACCTCCCAGAGTCCTGGGATTTCAAGCGTGCACTAACACGCTCAGCTGAAGACTCATTTTTTAAATGGTTTATTTTTGTGTTTTTTATTGTATTTATTTTTATTTTATGTTTGATTTCATGAACATGAGTTATTTGATCACTTGACACTGTATCTCAGAGTAAAACGTTTCTTACACTTTGAGCTCAAAAAACAGCCCCCCAAAACAAAACAACAACAACAAAAACTCAGCAATTTTTTATTGCTCCTTGTTCCTAAGTGTCATCTTAGGGTTCCTTATCTGTAATTCAACTTTGAGTTCTTCTACAAACAGAACCTGCAGAGCAGAAGAGAACAGAGGTATGAAGAGGAAGTGATGGGGGTAAGCTAGAGCTAGAGTCCGAGTCGTATCAATAAAGCAAGAAAGAGAGAGCCAGAATCAACAGTATGCAGTGATTGGAATAGGAAACTATTGTTGAAAGAGAATGAAAAAGAGATAGGGGGAGACACTGACAGTGACAGAAACAGATCAGTACTTTCTCATTCCTTTGCAAAAAGCTCTAGGACTTTCTGCCCCTTAGTTCTCATTTCTCTAAGCAATCATTTTCTGTGGGGTTTCAGTACAGACAAGCTGAGAAGAGACTGGGGTACATGAGAGAGAAACAGTGGGATTTGAATGGGTTTGGAAGAATCTACTGAAAAGGGTAGTCATGGGAGAAGTAAGTTTCTTTTCTTCAAAGACTCAGCTATGGCCTTCACTAGAGATGAGGAGGAACATGACTGAGATACGGCCTTCATTAGAAATAAGAAAGAACCTGCTTTTGGAGAACAAAATGACTCACTATATTAACCTTACCTCTTGAGCAGTTCATACACATCTGTCTGTGCTCTTTTGGTTTTCCACTCTAGGGTCACCATTAAATAAGTATTGATTTTTAGTATGGGGTATGAAGAGACACTTGTTCTGATTGGCCTGAGTCAATTATCAATGCCTGGTACCATTCCCATTGAACTTGCTGCTCAGTTGGTGATTAAATGTTCAACACACTTTTTTTTTTTCAGCTTTTTGGGGTTTTTATTTAATCTCAGAATTTTTATCCCTTTTGCTTTTATCTTGGTAATCTAAAAGGAAGAATAATTTCATTTGATCTTCCTGTATTCTAATTTAAATTTCCATATTTTAATATATAATCTATAAACCCTCTGTTCTTTTTTCCTTTGATTTATTTTATTTTTGCAGTCATAATTTCCAAAAACCTTTCTTGATGCTCTTTCTTGTATCCCCATCCTTTCTTTTCTCAAGTACTCTCCCTTCCTTTTTACTTTCTGTCCTATATCTTCTTCTCTCACAGTATTTAATGCTAAGAATTAGTTATACTTAAGTCATCTATGCTGCTGGTACTAACTCTGTCTTCTTAATGTCCTCTGAGCGTTGACTTCTAAGTCTCATTTTCATATTTTCTCAGTTCTTCTATGAGGATCTGCACCTTGATCTAATTTGTAGTTCTGGAAGTTTCCTAAGCTTTGAGAAAAGCCTCTACTTTCCCGGCAAGCAACAAGAATTTCAGTCATGAGGCTTTGGCCCCTGACAAAGCAGAAGGCATTGTTAGAAGGTTTTTGGCCAGGCAGGATATCATCCAAAAATTTCAAAAACTGCCTTCCCTTTAGAGGTTAAGTAGATAAAGCAAATATTTGAGGCTTATATGGATTTAAAACAGAAAGAACTGTTGGCTACTACAAAGCTACAGGATAGATCGTGTCTATTTTTTTTTCTTTTTTTAGCAAATAAATCTACTGTCTTAATGAGGCATGATCCTGCCTCTACTTGTCCAGTTAATGAATGTTCTTTCATGATGTGTATGTGTGGAGGTTATCTGGAAGTTACTAATTTTCCTTTGGCTGAAACACTTTATGTAGGACACTGCCCTGCTTCTGCAGCAGTAGGACCTGCTTTGAATGTCTCCTGGGTCAGAATTCCTTATTATTTTGTGAGAAGTAAACTTGATTTGTAGTTTGCCCTGAGAGCAAATACCTGCTGATATGAAAATGCAGAAGACACTGTTTTTTAGGAGCAGTTATTAATTAGTACCTTGGTATGGCAAGTTGCATTATTATTTATCATACAGTCATTTTTTGCTTTCCCCTATGTGACGATTATTCCTATCCCAATAATGCTAGACTTGGAGGTAATTCTTAGCCACTGTGGGGACATATGATGCATGTAGAAAGAGGCCTTGGGAATGCACTTCTGCCACTTGATTATCTTCATTTGCTTATAAGGACATGATCCAGATAATGGTTTCACCCTGGACTATACTCTAAAAATAACCATTTATAACAGATCAGAACGCAGCTGCTGCAAATTAGGAAGTGTTATGTAAATGCACATTCCCAGAAGCTCTAATGCTTTGACTCTCTTTGTTTAGGTAGCAAAGCTGACCAATAAAAATTAGATCGCACAGAAATGGGGCAATGGTATTTATAATGCAATGAAAGAACACCCTAACCTAAGGTGTACGCCACTGCCTTTAGCTTGTGACAAAAAATAGCAATTGTTCTTTTTCATTTCTGTTTATTTTCTGTTTTATTTTACCACCTTCGTAGATATGGCTTTGAGCTCCTTGGGCTGATGAGAGAACATGCTTTAGTTTTCGCATCAAATGAACAGTGAATTCCTATAATACTTAAGAATATTTTCAGTATTTAATAAACCACACCTTTTGTTGACACATTGGAAATACAAGGGGTGGTAGCTGAGTTAATTTTTATGACTATATTTTGGAAGGATAAAATAATAACCTGTTGAACAAATAAGATTATTTTCTGTTCAAAATAAGAGATGAAAGAAGAAAAACAACCCATAAATATTGGCAATCACAGGGTTTAATAACACACTCATGGTTCCCTGCCAACCAAAAAAAAAAAAAATTCAAGAATTGCTTTGCATAAGAAAGACCTAGAGACATTGGCATAAATATGACTTCAGGGAAAAGACATTATCAGGATAAAACTATGCATGGTACCTTCTTTTCTGATTGGATTAATCTGACTCCAGATTATAATTTCATCTGACCAAGATGACTCTTAAAATGAAAGCATGTTCTCTCATCAGGCCAAGAAGCTCTATGAAGATGGTAGTATAAAATATAAAAAAAAAATGAAAAAGGAAATGAAAAACAAAGATATTGACAAATGCACCTACAACTTGTACTAAAAGCACTTCTATGCCTCTTTGGGGATATAAAATGACCATGAGATACTTTTTATTACTTTTTATTGCTGTGCCAAAATACTGATAAAAGCACAGTAACAGTTCCTTTTGGCTTACAGTTTGAAGATGCTGTCCATCATGATAAGGAAGGCATAGCAACCAGATAAGCTACATCTGTGTTTTGTTCTTTTTATTCAGTTTTAGACTACATCCCTTGAAATAGCATTGGCCATATGAAGGCTAGGGCTTTCCTTTAGAGTCCAAGCTCTTTGAGAATGCCCTATGCTCAGGTCTTTTCTGAGACTGGTATTCAACCAAGGACCATGTATGGATATAACCTAGAACCTCTGCTCGGGTGTAGCCCTTGGTAGCTCAGTAACCAATTGGTTTCCCGTAGTAAGGGGAACAAGGACTATTTTTAACAGGAACTCAATGGCTGGTTCTTTGACCTCCCCACCCCCAAGGGAGGAGCAGTCCTGTTAGGCCACAGAGGAGGACTTTGCAGCCAGTCCTGAAGATACCTGATAAAACAGGATCAGATGAATGGGGAGGAGGTCCCCCCATCAGTAGACTTGGAAAGGGGCACGGTGGAGAGGAGGGAGGGAGGGAGGGACTGGGAGGGATAGAGGGAGCGGGATACAGCTGGGATACAGAGTTAATAAAATGTAACTGATAAGAAAAAAATAAAATTATTAAAAAAAGAGAGTGCCTTGTGCTCTCACGGTGAGTCTCCTAAGTGATTCAAAGTCTGTCAGCTGAACAGTCAAAATGGAGGCTGGAGAAATGGTTCAGTGATTATATATGCTTGTTGTTCATGCAGATATCTTGGTTCACAGTGCCCACAGTAGAGATCATGCAAACACCTGTAGTTCTAGCTTCAGGGGATATGATAACCTTTTCTGGTTTCAGCGGACTCTCATGCATGTGTGCAAGTGTGTGCCTCCCCACATAAATCAAAATATTAGAAAAATCAAATAACTCTTTAAAAATATTAGCCATCATAGAAACCTAATTTTTGAATAACAAGAACAACAAAAGAACAAACACCAAACAAACAAATAAAAAACAAAAGCCATGATAGGAATGCTGCTCTGACAGTCAAACAGAATAGGCCAGAGCTACTCTAAGAAAATAAAAATGTGCCTTCTGTCCTATGGGTGGGCCATTTCAGATAGGAAGAGATAGGTAGCTTCTGAAATCAGAAGTCTCTGGATATGTTATGAGGTGATCATGTTTTATATTTCTAGTCAAGTGAACAACTGTGCTCATAAATAGGGCTGTGGTGGGATTTGTCATTCAAATATGTACAGTGCCCTCCTGAGAGCCTTGGTGGCCTTAAAACTACTTCCCATATCACTGATTTTGGACTTTATCACGTGACTGTGAAAAACACAGATGATTCCTTTTCAAGCAGAAGCTTTGGAAAAATTCCAATTACCATATTATGTTAGAGCATGTTCTGATGCTTTGCATCTGGTTGTTAAGTATGTTGCTCCCCAAGGTCTGCTTGCTCTCCCTTATGGGCAGACAGGCACTTACCCCAAGTATTGCTGTGTAACTTTGCCTCCCTGATTGGCTCTATAGATTCCTACACACCAAGGCTGGGCAGAGTAGGGTAGATGTGGCCGAAGTTCACAGCCTCTGAGGACAGGAGGATCACGGTAAGAAGGATACAGGTACCGGAAAAAGAAGAAAGCAGGGAGCTCCATGGGTTAGTGTGGAGAGGAGCACATGGTCAGATTGGCATGGATGGAGGCAAGCAGCACAGATGAAGAACATGAGCATGAGATTATGAATGGGAAGTAGTCCAGACAGAAGTTATTAGAGCAGATGGTGTGGGTTGGGGGCTGGGAGGTAAAGACAGCTCAGGAGTTACTGTCTGCCTTGCTCCAGGTGAAATAAGGCTATTCTAATACATATCAGGTATCTGCGTCTTTTATTGATTACAATAGTGGGTTAGATAGTACCTTATTAATTATAAAGCTAATAATAAAGTTTATTAGTCCATACCTTTAAATTGACTACAATATTATGTCTCAGGCTTTGCCCCTGGAAATAAAACAGCTGGGATAGAGATAGGATGTGCTCATTTAGCTTTGGACCTCGAATGAGAAAGTGCTGAGAAAATGAGAGCCTGGCTCTAAGCGGGGCATCTTGAGCTCTCCTTCAGTTACAAGCACAAATTCATGTGTACTGTTGCAAACCAACAAGATTTTGGGTGTGATTGTTGTCACAACAAAAATTGAATAATATGGATGCCTACCAAACTGTTCCAACTTTTCACCTGCTTGTAAATTATAGACTCCTAAGTAAAAATTTCTGCCAGGAAGAATCACCTGATTTGAAGAATATTTCATTTACTTTTAGTTTTCCATCTCTCAGTGTTCATGAATTCATGAACCATGAATTCATTCTTTGGGGTTTTGTTTATTCTGCTCTTTCAATCAGCTTGCCAGAGGGAGACATACCTTAGGAATTCAGTTACCTTGACTAGGTGATTTTGATTTGTCTCCCTTTAATCCCTTGATATTTAAATAGCATGTCTTTAAGGAGCTTTGCTAATGATATATGGATACATAATGCTTGTATGCTGGTGTTAAATCTTTCTACAGTGGTATTTCCTTTGGGGCAGGGGCAGATAACACTGAATACTAACCTTACTGATAAAATGTGCACATTGCTCTGGGGATGCAGTAGCCCACTAACAACCTCAACTGCATGGGAGGCCAGCAAAGATGTTTTTTCAGGAAAACACTCCAAACCCAAATGATTTGGTCTACCGAATGAGACCTGTTCCAGCCCAATATAATGCAGATTACCTCCTTGTGCGCACACTGGTGTGCTTCTGTTTCCGCTGCAAAACGGTGAAATCATTTAAGATATAAATGATATATCTCTGGGAAATTGATTCTGAGAAAATGGAGGCAAAAATATGCCAGGAGGAGCAGGAGCCAGATAGACAGTCTCCAGGGAGCCCTGTGGTTTAGAGGAGTGGAGTTTCTTTTTGGCTTTAAACTACATGCCATTAAGAATCCTATAAATACACTGCTTTTTTTTCAATAGCAAATACTTCTGGGACCTCTTTCTCCAAGTTATAGATATTCATATTATTCTGACAGCTTTTTCTCAGATTAGGAAACTGTCCACCCGAAATTTTTCCTAGTTGTTATGACTTGGTGCTAATAAAATCATAAGATAGCCATGGACTTCTGCCAGCCCACATAGCAAGCATCTTTCATGCGCACAGTTCTACTATCTTGTTTGCCTCCCTGGTAGAAGAGGAACCAGTTGTAACTACATGTTAGCACCGCACACCTGGGGAGGCATTATATGGATTTCATCCAGCATTCATGTATATAGACACTTGCATGGTGTGAATTACTTCAGGGAAACTATAGATCTGTGTTGCCATGCAAACAAACAAACAGTATAGATTAAAAGAATTAAGAGCCAAATGACTCAAACTCTTTGAGCTATTTTGTGAGGAACTCTCAACTATCTAAATAAGAGGTTCAGTGCACATGTGTGTACAGGCACGTCTATCTGCCTTTCTGTCATCAGTGCGGTTGGGTTAGCTTATGACAACATGACCTATCTCCACACAGCTATGCAAATGTAGTAGAAAGCCTTGAGTTCCTCCCATTATGGGCCTCTCTGTGGCACTGTGCCCACTGTGGATTCCTCCAGAGTCAGTGATGGGACAAACCAATAAAGAACCTGCACATGATGTCATTTATAACCACAGAAGCGGCGTTCTGTCACTTCCATGTTGTACTGATCTCACATCCCAAACCTGTAGAATGCTGGAAGTGGGAGAACTGTGCAAGCAGGGACATGCCAGGAAGCAGACGACTGAGAGGAAATGTAGCATGGTCACTGCACAACAGTTGGTGCCACACTGAATCAGAGCTGCCGACGCTGCCGAGATTCAGGCAGAAGAATCCGATTTCCATCCTTTGCACCTTATGCTAAAGATAAAAAGGCTTGCAGAGTTTCATGCCTCTTCTTGGGGTTTAGAGCCCTTTGGGGGACAGGAGTCTCTGGATTAGGAAAAAAGAGAGATCACCACCAAATTTCAACACAGATTTAAAGATATCTTCATGTCAGCACTTAAAACGAAACAACTTACTTATTGAGCGAATCATATTCCCTCTGCCTGTTTGGTAGAGAGAGATTTTGTATTCCTTTATTTAAGTTTATCAGTATTTTTTTTTGTGGGGGGGGGAAACAGATAGGGTCCCTGATCACATACTAAGCAGCTTACTCAGGTACACGAAGCTAAGGCAGATTTCTTTTTTTTTTTTCTTTTCACAGCATTGTATTCATTCATTCATTGTATTTCTTATTCCATTTTTTTTTTCTTTTCACAGCATACGGCACTACTTCTTAATAATACTATTGATCTTGGTATAGTTTTTGGTCTCTTCCTACTAAAACAGTATCGGTTTGATAGAAAGTTGTGCTTGCTTTCAGCCTGGAAATAGGATCAGCTCCTGTGGTGGGCCAAATTGACCATCATTGTCGCCCTCTCACATTCAGTGCTCTCAGAGACTTTATACCTACCCCTACAAATGTCACCCCAGCCTCGGCTTCAGAAAATACAGCCAAATGGAAAACAACAACAACAAAAAAAGCAACACAGTGACAGTTGTGAGGGAAGCACATGGCATCTCTGGAAAGAAATATATATATATATATATATATTTTTTTTATCCAAATAACCTCTAAAATTCAAGTCCTGAAAAACGAAGGTTGTCGATGAAACTCACTTTCCTTGAGTGACTCACAAATGCACTGCTGGTTACTGTGGAACCCAAACAGAGAAAGCGTATGCAAATAAGGGAGCTCTAGATACACGTGCTTCTGACTGTAGAAATGCACGTGTGATGAAGATTCTAATTGTATTGCTCATTCCCAGAGTCTCTCATCATCAGTCACGTACACAAAGCAGTTTTAATTAGGGGGACTCTCGTGATTTAAATAAGGCTAAAATTCCACAGAGACATCCTAGCCATTCAGAGTGATTTCCTGACTATATTTTTTTCTGCTCATTTCTCCAACCTTTCGGATGCAACCTAGACTCTTTGTAATGTAACTATTAAATCTGAAAAGCTATAAGGATTTCTCCTCCCGCGAATAAAATCTTTATTTAATAGTAAGTATTATCTAAAAATTGCATATTGTCTAAAAGACACTCGAGGCTGGAGAGATTGCTTGACATTTTAGAGCTCTTGTTGTTCTTGTAGCACCTACAGCATGGATCACAGCTACCTGTAGCTAGAGTTCAAGGCAATCTCATGCCCTCTTCTGGCCTCCTTTGCCACCTACTTGTATATGGTACACATTCAAGCATGCAAACAAAACACTCATTTACATAGCTGGAAAAAAACTTAAAAACATAAAACTCTTGTTATTTAATTTGCCTCAAAGAAAATACCATAAAGTGAAATGTATTGGCCTGATGGTACATGGTCAATTCTTTTATAAAATTCATCTTCTCTTATATGATCCATCCCAATTCCCGCCACTCCCTGCAGCCCTTCCCCCCACCTCCCCTTTGGTATGTACCTTTTCCTACTTTCTTTCTAGTTAGAAAAGCGCAGGTATCCCATGGATGACAACTGGACACAGTTTAACAAGATACAATAAGGCTAGACACAAACCCTCATATCAAGGCATGGCAAAGCAACCCAGTAGAAGGAAAAGGGTCCCAAGAGGAGCCAAAAGAGACCGAGACATCTACCACTCCACTCTTAGGAGTCCTATGAGAACACCAAGCTAACAACTATAACATATATGCAGAGGACTTAGCACAGTCCTAAGTGCAGGCTCCATGACTTCTGCTTTGGCCTGTGTAAATTAAATGTTCAGTTCTTACAAATTCAGGTCAAATTGTAATTTCTTTGTATTTTTAGAAATTATTTTGACCAATGTCTTTTCTACTTGAGAAAACTGTCACGCAAGGAGTTTAATCACTTTGTTATTTAACATTATATGTTCATACTGTTAGCTGCATGCTCCACTGACACACTTCAGGTGATTGATCCTCTCCTCAGTTACATTGCTTTACCTATCAATTATGTTACTGGCAGTCCATACCTCTTTACTGGATTCCAGAATCAGCTACCCACCTGACTTCCTAGAATGTTTTCTGTTATATAATAAGCACATTATGTTTATTATATTTCATAAGAAGCTGACATATTACTCCAAAGCCTATTCCTTCTTGTCTTGCTCATTTTAGTGAATGACAATTCAATTGATTCTTCCAGCTCCTTGGACCAAAGACTCAGCATTGTCTTTGATGTCCGACAATCAATACCTACCTCTTTCTCTCTCTAATGCCGTTAGCTCCACTCTAAAAATAATGCATATATCTACAACTTCTCTTACTTTCTCTGTTCCTGCCTTTATTTTGTCCATGTCAATATCATCTGTCACCTATGACTATAGCTTTAGAAACTGTTTCGCAACCTCTAAGTTCTCCCACATCTTATTTTCTCTTTCCTAGTCTTTATCACCTAATAACCTGACTGGATACTCAGCTTGTATCCACCTTTTAATGAAGACATCCTGGCTTGCACACAGAGCAAGAGCCTACATAGGCTTTAGGACTCACACTATCCTGCTTTGCTCTGGTCTCATTGCTTTCCTTCTGTGTATTCTTCAAGTAATCCAGATAGGCTGATCTCTTACAACTGTCTAACACTAAAGCATTCTTCTCTTGACTGTTCATGTGATTAATTTCCTTACTGTCTTTTTGGGTTTTTTAAACATTTTTTTGAGAATGAGTCCCTGGATGTCCTGGAATCACTCTGTAGACCAGGCTGGCTTCAAACTCAGAGATCTGCCTGTCTCTGACTTCTAGGATTAAAGGCAAACTGGGATTAAAGGCAAGCTGCACCATCGCCTGACTTTTAATGTCCTTTGGTCAGTACTTGGATGCCACTTTCTCAAAGATTGCATCTCTGATCTCTGAAAAATAATACAGGGAAAATTACATGGAACTTATGCTGACTCAATGAAAGAAATCCAACTATTGAATGAGTGAATGAATCCTTTTTGATAATTTCTAGGAACAAACCAGCATAGTAAAGGTTTTTGGAAACACATCAAGTATCCTCATTTACATTATATATGGACAGATTAGCATATGCATGTGTCATCACCATTATATTACAAAAGAAAGTACCTGTTTGGAACATAAATTGTTGTTTGTTATGAACCTCCTGGTTGTTTTATGATTAGAATATTTTATTATTAAAATCCTATAAAATATTTTTCATGCAGTAAGTGTCAAAGACACCTAAATAGCCAAAAGCACTATGTTTTCTGTTTAGAAAGAAAATTATTGGTTACTTTATTAGTTGTAGCTGAAGATAATTGGGTTGTCACTGCATGAATTAACTTGTTTGTATAATTAGGAACTTACGTGTGCACATATAGTTTGAGATATCTCTTATGTAAGTGATATTCACTGTAGTCTTCAAACCCATCTTAGGGCTGAAGATAGATTCAGCAATGAAATCTGACATGGGTGAAGGGCAGTAAATAATGTGAATAATAACTTAGGACCAGGACACAGTACAAAGTGTTTTATTAGCGTTGTCACTTTGCCACTATGCTGCAGCAGAGCTGTGTGGGGTTTTTGTGTGTGTGTGTGCCCACTTCTAGCAAGTGAGACATTGACTGTTGAGCTTTTCTTTGGATAACAGTATGTGCAAGAGGATGCTTAATAAATGCCATTAGACAATAATCTCCTGTGTTTAATATTTATTGAGTGCCTATAGGGCCCTTGAGACTTTGGTCCAGCATGAAACAATTTTTAAAAAGCCTGTACCTAATTAAGAAAAGCATGGTCCCTGCTCCCAAGGAGCTTATCTGTTAGCACAGACAGCCTTGACATGGATGCAGAGAGAAAATTATTTTTTTTTTTTTTTTGCTAAGTGTGGAAAACAAGTACCTTTATGAAATGACAGGATTTATCTTCTTCTTCTCTAAACTTGTTTTCTTTGTGAGAGCCTCACGTTACATGTTTGGCAAAGAATGAAGACACAGAAACCTGGAAAAAGGACAAGACGATGAGGCAACAGAGAGAAAGGGATGATAACAGATGGTGTGGTCATTGCTGTAGAGCTGGAGGGAAGGAGTGCTTCTGGGAGAAAAGGAATTTATTTAAGTGGTTGCTATGTTTCTAGGTTTTGCAATAATTATAAGGTATCTTCATCATGATTAATTAATATTTAAATTCAAGTAGTGAAGGAGAACACATAGAGATGAGTCAGACATTGATTTCCTTTCATTTAGACATGCTAGAAAACACATCTGTGATAGAGGGCAGATTTGGCATGGATTTCAAAACTTATAATTTATTAGGAAAGGATTCAAGAGAAATCCATATTTATAATGCCAGACATTGGTGTACTGGGAATAAACTGGGAAACAATCATAAAGTATAGTTCTTTTTGTACTTAAAATGACAAATTAATTTCTTTTTGGTTACTGTTGTTGTTCACTTTCATTCCAGATCTCGAATATAAGAGGGTCAACATAGTAAGATTGGTTATGTTTAGAAATCATATCCAATTATATAAAGATAAATGCTTACTAATTTAAATCAAGAAAAGAATTGTAGTCCTCAATGTACACAAAACAATAGTTATCTTTTCTTGTATTTCTTTATATTTGAAGCATAATCATGTGGTCATTATATCACAGAATATGTTGACTGTAGACTAAGGATTATATACAGAAAGTCAAAATCCAAAGGGGAAGTGAAACGAAAGTTTGAGAGCAAGCCCAATGAATGCTAACACCTAAAGCTACATTTAATTAAAAAAACAAAAATAAGAGCAATGGAAAATGTCAAGACAGAGATGATGAGTATGGGCCAAGGGGTCAAAGTTACTACTGTTTTGAAAACCAGTTAACAGAGACAGAAAAAGCTGTAAGTGTCTATTCACACACACACATACATATGCACATATGCAAGTACACACGCAGGTGCACGTATACACACACGAACCTGTGCACACACATGCACACACAGACAATACAACTATGTATGTGACGTGGCTTAATTAACATTAAACAAATACTAGCGGAATGAGACCGAAGAAAATCAATGTAAACTCCCAGTAAATAAAACAACAGGAAACGGGGCTTTGCTTTGTTTATCAAAACCTTTTAAAACAATGATCAGCTGGTGGATAGGCTTGCAAGCCCTGTGTATTAAAGAAAAGCCTAGACTGGAGAGTGAGCTCGCATCAATCTCAGAAAGATATGTACAAAAGGGGTTGAAGATATATCTCAAAAGTAGAGTGTTGTCTAGCAAGCACAAGTTCCTAGGTCCAGTGATCAAAACTACCACATCAACAAAACAAAAAAAAGCCTCTCTGGGATGAAGAAAATTCTTGTCCCATCTGCCTGGCATCTTGGCTGTTTCTGCCTTGAATTACTTTCCCCCACTTCTTTATCTCAAAGAATCTTTCTATGTGCCAGTAATATACTTTACCTGATGCTTACCATATCTTATTTTGCATCCAAATGGATGCAGGCTCCCTTGGTTCTTCTACATTGTGTTTAGATGGTTTCTGTACAAGCCATCCAACCATACTGCTCACTTGGTGGTTTAGTATGTGTCTCATTCCTCAGAATAGGAGATTGCTTCTGGTGGGACATACTCACTACTGCTTATTCTGAAATGCTTGCTACAACTAAACTCTCCAGTCAGTGAGAAGTGAAACTTTGAAGTAAGTTTTGTGAATGTGGACTAAAACGTTTGGGTTTGAGCTATACCTGGAAGTTCCTGTACATTTTAATCCATGCACAGCTGTATCTGTGAATGCTTGGTATAGTGAAGACTTTCAGCAGTAATTAATAATAAAATAAGCCAGGTGTGGTGACTCACACCTTTAATCCCAGAACTCAGGGAGGGAGAGGCAGGCAGATTGCTCTGAGTTCAAGGCCAGCCTGGTCTACAAAGCAAATTGAGGACAGAGAGACCCTGTCTTGAAAAAACAAAACAAACCAAGTAAACAAACAGAAAGGATGAGTAAGATTCTTGGGTAAATTATGCACAAGGAGACCAAGACAAGCATCTGTGTATACATTTTGAGAATTAAGAAATATTTTACTGTAGAAATGTATCGCTTTGTTCTTTTGGAGATAATGCTCTAGCAGAATGAGTACAGCTATGTAATTATAGTGAATTTCTTGTGCATCCTAGATCTCTCCCCCAAGTTCACCTCCTGCTGTTTACATCTACGTTTGGACCTTATTGCTTAGTCTCTTTTTAGCATTTGTTTTTCATGAGAGAACTCTCAGTCATCTCAAAATATTTATTAAGCTTTTAATTTTTGCTTCACAATGAGATGAATGAGTGAACTGACCACACATGTTGTTCTCAAGGCTTTCCTAATGTTGTTAGGGAGTTGAAATGTATTGAAAAAGAGGTAAGAATCATGAAATTTGCAGGAGGCCTGAAGTATGAGGTTGTAGGAGGCTTCTCTCTTGGTTCTTGAAGCAGAGTTAAAATTTTAGAGGATATGAGAAAGAAGAATGCATGGAAGAAACTGCAAATGTAATAGGAATTGGGGCATCACAGTTATCTTCCGGAAGCACACCTCAACTTTACAGAAGGATGGCTGCTTTCCCAGATTCTCTTCCTGTGGAAGGGATATTATTAGTCTTCTTAGTACTTTCCTTCTCTTATCAAATACATGGACTTTAAGCATTAACAAACTCTAGTTATAGAGCAAGTGTCATGCACACACACACACACACAGACACACACACACAGCAAATTCTATAATGATTTTCTTTACTAGTGCTTATTTTTTTTCTAACCTTACCAGCCTCTGAAAAGTAAAGGAGTCAGTAATAGTAGAGTTTGGTCTGTTTCTTAGTGAATGGGTACAGGTGTTGAAAGCAATAAACCATACAGAAAATATTCTGTGTTGCTCTGGGAGCTCCCTGCTCAGCAGTTAGAAGCACATGGCTGACACTTGAGATTGAGGTTTTGGGAGTTAACCAGTGTGCATGAAAGCTTACAAAAAAAAAGAAAAAAAAAAGATTCTCCTGGGGGAATTAGTCACTTTAGTAAGACAATGAAATTTCATTGACTGAGAGGGCTAACCAAAACTTTAGCAAAGATTCTAGGAAGTCAAAAGAGAATAAGAACAGACAAATCAAGATGCAAAAAAAATTATTTGGTAGTCAGTGGATTGCTCACTACATTTGTTTATGTGATAGATTGTTTTTTTCTTGCACTAGTCTGCCAAAATCTCCCTTTGAGGCTTATATCCAGAACAGTGCTGGTGTTGCTACTTTTTCCTGCCTGTTGCCCTAGGTTTTAGCAGCATCTGGTACACAGTATCCTGCTGAGATGATGCTCTTTATACAAAGATGGGTTTTCTCCATGTTCCTGGTTGAGGATAAGACGAACTGATGAACTGAATCAATAGTTTATCAATAAACTATATCAAAATAAACTAACTGAAGACAGCTTTAACGTATTCATAGTAATACTTTCTTTTCTTGTGGAACAAAGCATTCTGAATAACCTTTCTAAGTGTGTTTTTCATGATAAGCAATTGTTATACTACAATGAGTGACACTGCTAATATTCATACTATAATGATAATGAAAATTAGGAAACACTTATACATTTATTCTGTCCAGCATTACATAAATTTCGCTAGTGTGCCAGAAGGAAGCTATGTTTGACAAAGTCTTTAGATTCTCATCTGAAGCTTCTATGTTAAAAATTGGATAGATGTTCAAAAAACCCATTCTTCCTGCCTGATCACATAGGAGTTTATATTTTCCAATCTTCTTGAAAGCAGGCAGGGCTTTTCTGCTCAATGGACACTGAGTGAAGAATTTCACCCTATTTCAAGTATGGCTTGAAGGATGCAAAAAGTTTATTAGGAAGTATCAATGAGACCTCCCAAAAAAGTCTTTCCATGGGTGACATTTTATGATATGTATAAAGCCTAAAGAAATTGATCTGTGGGACTATCTCTTCAGTTGTTCTAGAAACAGTTTATTAACAGCAAGCAGTTATACTCTAGATACATTAAACAAACAACAACAACAAACACATTCCATCCGATCACTATGCCTTTTGTTTTCCCTGCACTCCTACAAAGTCAGCCTTAGGAAGCACTGCTCCCATAACATAGAAAGGACCTGTATGCTCAGGTTATCAAATGGCTGAGTGTTTCTCACTTGACTCTCTGGAAGACAGAAATTCTATTCTTCTCTGTTTAGTAGAGTTTATGGGTTTATATAAATAATACTACATTTTCGCTTATCTGGGCTACTCTAGTTAGTCCCACCAGCTCTTCCAGAAAGAACTTCTCTCTGTTTTTTAAATGACAGCTACTTGAAAATCTTTATGCTGTAAAATAAAATGCTAAATTAGCTGTCTTGTTCTTTGTCATCCAGGTAAAACATGTTCTGTTTGTCTGTGCTCTTTTTCAGGGACATCTTCCTATAGGGGGCAATATTTCTCAGTCTGCCTTGAAAGAGACAATAACTACACAGATATTAAAAGAAGAAATCTGTTACAGGTGGTGAAAACTATGCCAAAGACACTTTCTATATACCCGCGGGTGGGGAGTGAAGGTTGCCTGCACTCATTGCAGAGTGGGGTTCTCAACCGTTTCTGTTGGTCTAAGAAATTGTAAATCTTTGCCATCGTTTTAATGATAAAGAGAAACATGGTGAGATTGTTGTAACTACAGAACAGGGGTAGGCATAAGCCTGGTGCTAATAGAGATGTCACTGTTTGGATAATGAGAGACTTATTTTGTTTATTTATTATTACTATTATTTTTATTTTATCTTGGGACTTCTAAAGACAATTTAGACCTTTTGCATTTTCCAGAAGGAAAATTAGATTAAATATTTCTGAAGTTCTTAGAAAGGTTAAAACTTTGAAGACAAGAATTAAGAAAGATACTAGCATTAGCTGTGAGGCATCCTTCCTCACTGGTCAGCTTCCTTTCGCTTGTGGAGTGAGCTGATCCAGAGCTGAGAGCAGAGTCCAGATACACAAAGGGCAGGCACACACTCATCTCGCTGTTTCATGTGTTCCAGCTAAACTGTATGCTCCTGGGTAGAACTCAGTTGTGCATTCACCACCCACTGCTCTCCAGTTGAACCCAGTACATTTCTCAGCCTTTAAAAAGCCCTGGATCGATTCCCTGAGCTCCCGATGTGACATGTGGCACTCTCCCGTCATGCACGGCTCATGTTTGCGAATTGTTAGGAAAATAATGACTAATTGTATTTTTTAGAAATAACATGGAAGCTGGCACTCGTGATTTAAAGACACTTCTACAGAATTTTATTACGAAGACAGCCTTTACTGTGTGAGCCGTCATGCACTGTTGAAAGCCTCCGAGTCACAATAACGAGAACATTAAGTTTACAGCAAGGATATTAAAGTGTTTGAAATTCTTAATAAGGCAAGGTGGCAAACACATTGGATTTTAACTATTTTCTTTCTCCATCTCTCTGCTCTACCTGAATAAGCTGTCACTCTGTTAGTCTATAGAAGGGTGGTAAGATATTACCTGTGTCCTCCTAGGGTCTGCTGGAGCTGAGAATTAAACTGATAAGGCATAGATTAAAAGAAGAAACACATAAAAACACATGAAAATGTATTCAATACAACCTTTACATGGCAAAGTATTTTAGACAGGGAAATGAACACCAAAAAAAGTAGGCCATTTATTCATTATGTTGAACAAAACACACCAGATTTTAAATCTATGACAAGTTAAAGGTGCTCAGGCTAGTCAGTTGACTGACAGTGGCCTACAGGACAAAAGCTCGCTGATTAAGGCTGGTGCTCAATCCCTCTGTCTCAGCTTTCTGTCCTTGACAATAACTATGCTGCATCCTTCACATGGGAATTTTATCTTCTGCTTTTAGGAAATGGCATGAAGGGCAGATGGATCTCTTTGCACATGTTATTTTTTTAAGTGCTTTTAACTTAATCAATATACCAGAGTGGTGTATTTTTAACTTCTTTGTCTGTAACATTTTTTCCTTGAGTCCTACCCTCCTGATAGGTGTGACATTGTTGTTTCAGACTCATGTCATTTCTATTTGATGTTGTTCATAACTGAAGATTAAAAAAAAAAAACAGGAAGCATTTGCTATAAGATATAGAAAGAGTCAATCACGAGCATATATTATGTTGACTAGTTTTTTATTTGTTTGTCTTTTGCTTGTTTGTCTTTAGATCATGAGAAAAACAGAAGGAAAAAGGTAAAAGATCAATTGGATTTTGTATACTAATCAAAAACTTGTAATTAGGAAAAAAATGCTTAGTGAGGGAAGAAAGATTGTAAGTTCTTAGAAAGCAAAGATTTACAAAATCAGTTTTGTGAATTGGTTCCTCACAGCCTGGCATGAGATAAAGCCAAACTGAACTGCCTAAGCTTCTCTGTTAAGTGTCCTAAACAGGGCTTTAACTCAGTTGGTCAAGGGACTCAGGTCTTCAGATCATGATCCCAGAATGAAACTTGTGACAAAGCTATGACTAAACTAGTTAATGAATAGTGTATGTAGAACAGTGTAACCCAATATGTGGCTTTGGGGCCACTGGTGACCATTCACACAGGAGATGAGACAAGGCATGTAGAAACTTTTTGATAATTTGCAGCCAATATTCTGAATATGGAATCTAATAATTTAATGATTGGAGTTGCATACTGGATATCTTTTTATTGTCATTTTACGATAGTTGACTTCCAGTGTGTTTTACAGAAGTATTTGTTCACAACATATCAGTTAACACAAAATACAACACTTTTGGGCTACAGAAGATTTGAAGGTAATTGGCAAGGAATATACTATTTTGGGTACAAGGCTGTGCACAGGGCCCATTAGGCTGAATGAGGCCAGGTGTCAGATCCATGCATTCCCACCTGGAGGATACTAGGCAAACAGACGAAATGTTTCATGCTTTATTTTCCAAGATGGGCAATGCCCATATCAGTTTCTGAGATGACTGTGAGTGTATGAAGTGAGGGCGCAGTGCCTAACATGAGGTGAGGGTGTTCATTGTTCTTCGTCTTACTGGAACAAGGCCACTCATGCTAAGTCTCAGCGTCAGTGCAGGGCAGAATCCAAGAAGAAGGATCTCCTGCCCCACAGTGGACCTCCCCAGAAATGCTGAAAGAATCTGTTTCTCCAGAAGCCATCAGGATTTTATTCTTGCATTATGGCCTGTTCTATTACCATGCCAATGATGATAACAAGGCTGTTTGTAAGCTAACCTGGTCTAAGGCACAGATTCAAATACATAGCTATTTACATATTTTAATCCTTCTCTGTCTGACACCGCCTTTCTCCCGCTGATAGACATAAGTGAACTTCACACCATGCCCCTATTATCTCCATTAACAGATGTGCTTCATCTCTCCTGTTCATCTCCATTCTAGCTGGTAATTGTCTCCTTATTTGTCTGTGTCTCATGTTATTAAAAAAAAAAATTCCACCTCTTGATTACCTTACATTTGATTGTCAAACATTCTTTCTCAATTTTAAGCATCAGCAACCAAGAGCAGAAAATGATACAATTGAGAAAAAAAAAAAAAAAAAAAGCAGAGGTGGCAGGCCTTTTAATTTTTTGCTTATTTGTCTACAATGAAAATAATAATAATTATTATTAACTAATTTTTTATTTTTAATATTAGTTACAGTTTATTAACTTTGTATTCCAATTGTATCCCGCTCCCTCATTCCCTCCCAACCCCACCCTCCCTCATTTTCCCCCTACTCCTTTCCAAGTTCACTGGGGAGGACCTCCTCCCCTTTCATCTGACCCTACCTTATCAGGTATCTTCAGGCCTGGCTGCAAAGTCCTCCTCTGTGGCCTCTCAGGGCTGCTCTTCCCTAGGGTAAGGGGGAGAGGTCAAAGAGCCAAGAATTGAGTTCATATCAGAAAAAGTCACTGTTCCCCTGTCTAGGGTACCCACTTAGATACTGAGCTACCATGGGCTACATCAGAGGAAGGGTACTAGGTTATATCCATACATAGTCCTTGGCTATAGATACAGTCTTACAAAAGACCCTTGTGCCCAGATATATTTGGTCCTTGTGGAGCTCCTGTCCTCTCCTGGTCATACTAACTCCCCCTTCTTTCATATGATTCCCTGTACTCTGCTGAAGGTTTGGTTATGAGTCTCAGTATCTGCTTTAATACACTGTTAGGCAGAGACTTTCAGAGGCCCTCTGTGGTAGGCTCCTGTCCGTTACTTATTTTCTCCTACAACCAATGATCAATCCTCACTTAGAAAGAATAATTCATTTTATGTCAAAGTGATATTCATGAGTGTTGGCTCTTTTTTCAATCCTGTGACATTGGGTAAGCCAGTGAAATCTGAGCCTCAGTTCCCTTCTTGATACAGTAATGATTAGCTTAAGTTATATGACTTTCAGGATTTCTCATGATATCCAGTGACTATTATGTAATGCTATATATTCTACAAACTATGTAGAATATGACTTTTAAACCATAGTATAAATTATAATCTAAATAATAATGCAGGGATATGCATCTTTATTCCTAATCATAAAGAAACTTGGTTTTTAAGGCCATTACAATTTGTGCTAGGCCACACAATTACCATAGAACAGAAAAGAATAGCTTGAACCAAGGCCCCAGCTAAAACCCTGTATCTTTTCTTTTTTCTTTTTAACAGAAATGGGGATGATTTGTAATAAACACCAGACATTCATTCTTATTATCCATTCCCATTTCCAGAAAACTCCAGCCCTGCTGATACAGGCAGAGCCATTGACCTTCAAGGCCCAGTCACAAGCAATTGTGATTGCTTTACTAAGAGGGAGGACACAACTTTAAAATACAATATTATGAGGCATCCAGAATATCCTGCCATTTCTAGTCTCTGATGCAATAGCTTTTTCTACAGGCATCTTCTCTGGTGGGCTAGTTGCCAAACCAGATCTGTCTTTTCTGAGGATTGTTTTTGTTGAGACTCTATGGATTCACTTGATAAGGTGGATAGTTTAAAGCCATGGTTCATCCTTTGCTCCACAGACTATGGTTGGGAGTTGGCTCACAAGCTGCCCCTTCTAGGGAGAAAAGAAAGTGACAATTACGGAAGAGTTATAGACTGGAAAACACTGGTTGACAGGCTATCGTTCCTGAAATTAGCTAGAAAAGCAAAATTAAACATTATTAGGAGGCAAGCGTCTGGCTCTCTTTTTACTCCACCATGGGTAAGACTCCTTAGCGACTGGGCTTGGACAGCACCGCACAACAGCTGTGCCTGCAGATAGCACACCCTAAGCATGATTAGGGTAATGTTTCTTCATTGCTTAAGCAATAGAAAGGAAGAGCCAGGCAAATTCATTCTGCTTTCATCTCAGGCGTGGTGAGACAGAATGGTGCCAGAAAGCTACAAAATGGCAGCTTCTCTTCTCCAGGTATAACTGAGTTGTTTAGTGTAGGGAAAAGAGAAAGAGAACAACATATTTATATCATCTCCCTCATAAAGTAATTTTAGAGAATCTCAGGACTTTGGTCCATGCAGAAATCATAAGAGATTCACAGGGGATAATTATGGTCTTGTGCTTAAAAGAAATTCACATAATTCCTGATGGCAGCCCTGGGACATCAGGAAAGACTCTGTGTTAAACTGTGCCTCTGTTTTCCAAAAACAAGCAGAAGAGACGCTCTCCCTATGCTATCAATATCATAAGCATTTTGTAAGACTCAGAGCCTCCTACCGAGCTGGAGACATTTGAAATGTTATTGTTCATGACTACATTCACTGGTGAGTATATATAGCATCTGATGGCATAAAGGAACAGGTATGGTGGAAGCATTGGGAGGGCCTTCATATGTGTCATACTGAGAATTTAAGTCTCAAACAAAACACAAGTGGACAATGAATATTTGAAAACAATGTTTATCATCCTTACAAATCAGAGAAATGTAAATTAAAACAACTTTGAGATTCCAGCTATAGTCTGTGAACCACAGCACTGAGCATCACAGCAAGCTACATGTCCAATGGTGCAATAGTGGCACATACCCTTTTATTTCCTTAGCTTATGTAATATGTTATATTATACTGAAAATTTTATGCAAAATACTCTGATCATGGTTTTACCTACCTCAACCCATCCCAACATCTTTCTACTTCTCCACCAACCCAACTTCACACCTTCTTTTTCTCCTATTTTGGAAAACAAATAAAGAGGCAAACTAAAAAGAATAATCCAAAACACACACACACACACACACACAAACTATAAAAATAAATACAGAATTGGAAACCATTATCCCAAGAAATGGACCAGTAAGACAAAAATGGCTAAACAATGCAGTAGAAGGAAAAAAGTCTACAAAAATAGCATTGAGTTTCATTTTGTGTTGGCCATCTACTTCTGGGCTTGGGGCCAACCCAGAATGTGGGTGATATCCCTAGTGAGACTACATTGGAGGAAACTAAGTTTTCCTTAGCCAACAGTTGTCAATTGGAAATAGCTTCTAGGTCAAGTTAGGTTCTCATGTTCACTTCCCCTTCTCAGCACCGAAACCTTGTCTGACTTGAACTCATGTGGGCCCTATGCATGTTGTCACAGTCGCTGAGAGTTTGTATATGCATCTGTCCTGTTGAGTCTGGGAGACATGATTTCTTTTATGTCACCTCCCACCTCTGGCTCTTACAAACTTTCTGCCTTCTCTTTTGACTTCCAAGACTTAAGATGCCTTGGGGAAGGAGTTTGATGAAGCCATACCCTTTAGAATTGTGAGCTTTAAAGTCTCTCACTCTCTATGCATTGTCCATTGGTGAGTCTCTGTGTTAGTTCCCATCTACTGCAAAGGAATCCTCTCTGATGGTGACCAAGCAAGACACTCATCTATGCACATAGCAGACTGCTGTCAGGGGTAATTTTGCTGCTATGTTTCTTGAGCAGACAACATTTGTCTTTTTTTCTGAGGCCTGTTGTTGTAAGCAGTGATTAATATTTGCTAATAATTATCTTTTAGTAAAGCTGCTGTTAATCCTAATCAACTGTACAACCAAATCACCACACAGACACTGGGTTTATTTAGTTAACCTAGAACATAATGCTGGGCAATAGCTACTTAATCTTAAACCTCCAAGCCCTCATAGTTTCCTAACATTTAGATTTCCCACATTATACTTGCTTTTTGTGATATCTTAGGTCCAATCCATCTCTCCACATAGTTCCAAGGTCTTTCCTCCAGCTCTCTCTCCTAGCTCTCCTCGTGCCCTTTCTCCTCCCACTCATTTCCTGCCCTCTAGCTCCTCCTACTCATTTCCTGTCCTCTGGCTCCTCCCAGCTCAACATTGTGTCTAGTTGCTTTATTTGGAAGTTTACACCAAGTTGAGATAGGATGTTTAGGATTGAAACCTGAGAGTAGGGGGGGAGAAATCAGCATTTGAATGACCAAGGGTAAGGTGTACACGTTTTAAAAGAACATTATACCAAAAGCCGGTGGTTTATCTGGTCTCAGGTTCTTGGCCAGAGAAGCAGTGTAAGGCATGGGTTCCATCTTGTGAAGAGAGTCTTAAATCCTATCAGGGAATGGTTATTTAGTCCCCCAATGTTTGTGCTACAATTACACCAGCATGTCATGCAGACAAATAATTGTTATAGATCATAGGCTTGTAGCTTGGTTGATGGTTACCCTTTTCCTCCGATAAATACAGTGGCATTTATATCTTGGAGGTAACCAACTTATGTCTGATTGGACTTAAGGCCCATTCAACAGGAAGGAATTCATGTTTAGTACTGTAAACCAAGCCAACGACCTGTGGCTGGTAGGTTCATGAAACTTAGAAAAATAAAAATAAAAAATAAAAACAAAACCCATTACTGCCAATATTCTAAACCATTATAATTTCCAGCTGCATCCTGACTACTTATCTTTATTTTTGACAGTACCTTTCATTCATCTTCAAAAAAAAAAAAAAAAACCTTCTTCCTACAGAAGATAGAGATTATCACAAAAATCCACAATTTGTGATAATGAAGACTACAAATGTCCCTGGGGTGACCATCTTTAATTGATACATCTGCAACATAATCCTCACACTTAAGACTCGGTGAACTTCTTGGAAAAGTGGAAAGAAAGAATTTAATAGCCAGAGGACCAGGATGTCTGCAATAGGATTGTAGCTTTTATATATAACAGAGAGTTGCACCTATCAAAATTCAACAATATGGTTGCCTAAATAAAACATGCACAATGACAGTACCAATTGATATCACAATATGGATGGAGGAAATCTCAGCAGACCCTACCCCCACAAGAACAAATCTAAAGAGCTAAAGGAGGGACTGGGGTAGGAATGGTTGATGGAGAATGTATGACAAAACAGAAAGCAATTACTTGAAAGAAGAGTGAGATAAGCAAGGAGATGCAGAGATGAGGGAAGAGTAATGGGCGAGGAGAGGAATAAGAAAAAATAGAAAGAAATAGTATGAACATGCTATAATGAAACCCATCACCGTGTTTAATATTAATAAGACATAAAATAATGTCTTAGATATCACATTTTGCTAACTACTTTCCAATTCACATCAGAGTTTTGTTTGTTTTGATTTTTAAGTTTGAAGCTTCTCTTACAAAGTGTTAATTATGGACAAGATATTTCAGAAAATTGTCTACCTGTCTTTTAGAATTCGGTGCTTTCTCCAAGAAAGTGGAAATTGACAAGGTTATCTTAAAAGTAGATATGTTTTCTGTTTTCTCACCTGCTAATGAGAGAAACATCAAGAAGAAACGAGTTATTTCTGAGTCACAGCTACATTTCTGTTTGTACTAGTGCAGTTTTCTTGTTGCTCTCCTCAGAAGAGCAGATATTTTAAAAGAGGAATGATTCATTTTGGCTCATAACTTCACCCCACACAATTGTGCAGAACTCTGTTTGGTGGTAGAGTGTGCATCAGAGAAGGTTCTCACCTCACTGTCAACAGGAAATAAAGATTGAGACCAAAAAGGGCATGAGATTAGATACACACAAGAATACAATGAGGTCCCACCTCTAGTGTTTCCAGAACCTTCAGAAACAGTGCTTTGGGGAAATGGATTAACACATGACCTTCCAGGGAGCATTTCAACATAATGCCTAACACTATGTTGATTTAAAAATCTGTCATGTACATGCTATCTGCTGGTAGTGTTGGAGGCTCCATGTAGCTTCTTCTGGGTCAGGAGAACTGAATAAACAACTATTTGATGGTAGATGCCATCTAATCTTCTTGGTCAGGAGAGCTGGATACACACATACTTCACTGCCGATGTCATCTAATCTACTTTTCAGTTCAGTTCTTAGATATCTGTGTCCTTTGTACCTGATTGAGGAAGCCCTACAAATATTTTCATCACATTATTGTATATGATTAACGGATTAAAAAATACATTGGAAACTCAGATTTCTTTTATTTTTATACTTATCCTTATTTCCTTTGAATGAGGATCATAGTTTTTTTCTCCTGCCTTTGGGACACTAAGTGAAAAACAATTTCTTCTTTAGTCTTAGTCTTGAAGTAAAATAAGCTAGAAAAGACCAATTATAAGATACTTATTTAATGATTTGTTTAGTGATTTATTTAAAGCATTGCTTCTACTGTCTATTTGCCAATCAAGAGTTCACTGCCTACCTGGAACAGAATGACCTGGAAAAACCGTCATTACCCTTAACAGCCTGCTGATTGCCATGTACACTTCTGTAAAAGATTGCTTGCTTGCCTTCACCTACCTTGTACTTTTAAAGTATAAAAATGAGAACACAATCTGCATCTCACATTGAAGATTTTTCAGGAGCTATCTCGGCTTAGGTCCACTGATGACATCTCTCTTCCACTCTTATTGATTTCAGAGTGTTTATTTCAGAAAGATTGCCAGAAGGCTGCAACATTGCCAGCCTTCACACTGGAATGCTACCATCAATGACACTTGTTCTCAGGTCTTCAGACACAGCTATGGATGAAGACATTAGCTTCCCAGTTCTCAGTTGGGTGACTCTTAAGGTCTTTCTTGGAACTTCTCAGTCTCCATAACTGCAGGACTTGATTCCTTAAAATATGCTGGATCTGATTTTCCTGAAAATACCAAGAGAACATGTTGGTTTTCTTGAAAGAATTTTTACAATAGTTATATTTAATGTTGTTACCTTCCATATATTGAACAACCTTCACTCTTCATCTATTTCACTGTAGATAAGGTTTGACAGACCTTAAAAATGAGGAGCAGAAGACAAGCCAGAAGAAGAAGATGCTTTGGGGAAGCTCTCTGTAAAGTCTTATCTTACATGCTCACCCCCCTCCTCCAGAGACCAGGTTTTATAAGGAAGCCAGCATGGCAGTACACATTTATAATTGCATGCTGAGGAGATAGAGATAAGAGGATCTAGTTAATATACTTGATTATCTCCAGGCCAATGAGAGACACCATTTCAGTAAACAATAGATTGTTTTGGAGGAATAACGCTTGAGATTGTCGCGTGGTTTTCACATGGAGTTGTGCAAATGTATATATGCCCACATGCACATTCATGCAGCACACACACACATACATGCACAGACCACACACAAGCATCCCCCAGGAAACACACATGCAAACAATGAAAAGAAGCAATGGAAAATGACTATGTCTGTATACTTATACAC
Organism: Psammomys obesus; assembly: GCF_907164565.1. Classification (NCBI taxonomy): domain Eukaryota; kingdom Metazoa; phylum Chordata; class Mammalia; order Rodentia; family Muridae; genus Psammomys; species Psammomys obesus. The sequence continues at coordinate 7,262,136 of NW_026596143.1, read as the reverse complement.
ACATGAGATCATAAGTGATTCATATTTGCCGATTTTTTGTCTATGTAAATAATCACTTTCAGATCAATACCTTTTACTTTTCTTTCCTGTATAGTGTTTTCGATCACTTTTGGTCATTAACTCCTGCCAAGAATACCTTGTCTGTGTTTTTCTCCTAAAACAGGCTACAAGATTGATAGCCTTACACCTTCAATTTCAGGTTTTCTTCTTTTCCAAATTAAGAGTGAGTTTGGGCCAACTTGGGGTCAGAAAGATATTAGGGAAGTCTTTTCAAATTGTGTTCAGATCTGTCTATCAAGAACTTACAAAAATTGAGACGCTATCCCTGACTACCTTCTTAAATCAGTTGACCTTTCAAAGTTCTCTTCCCTTTTGTGGTTTTCTCTCTGTGCTTTGACTCTGTTGTTTATGTTAAACTTGCTACCAAAAAATTAAAAAAAAAAACACTCCAAGGTCCTCCAAATAATTTGGTTTCATTCATTCTTTTTATCAGCCAGATGAGGTAGTCTTCTGTTATTTTAGGGGTAAATCCTCTGTGTCACTGAACTTCTCTGATGAAGACAATATTATCTGTCACAGACAACACAAGGAACATATAATGCTATGAAACATTATTTTGTAAAGAATCAACTGATAGCAAAATGTGTTGTTTCTATGGCAGCTGAGTTATCCTACTTCTTATATATACAATAATACAATAAGATCTCTCCCTTATCCTTCATATTGGGCAGTGACAATAAATATTGAATATTTTGTGTATATCTTGCATAATTATTTCATAAAGTTTGCTTTATGCAAAAATTATGATATAATTTCATTGGAATTTATGACTGGCATTGAAACTGGAATCCTCTTCATTATCTGTCAGTTGTTATACTTCTAGTGATGCTGGTTTAACCTTGGATGTTAGAATATTTTGTGGTGACAGGGTTTACTTCCCTGTGCCATCCTCTAAAAAGAGACTCTGGTCTTCACAGAATAGATGAAGTATACAGTTTTGTACTTGTTAGTCCAAAGGCCAAAAAGCCAATATAATTTTGAAGAGTAAGATACACAGTGTTTTCATAACCTTTGAGTTGCCTGGGTAAACGGATTTAAAGGAAGAAAGGCTTGCTTGGGTCATAGTGCCTGAAGTTCTAGGCTCAATAGCTTTTAAGCATGTGGTGAGGCAGATCAACACAGTGGGGACACATGGTGGTGCAGAGGTGATCTTGTCCTCTCAGTAAAGAGGTGAGGAAGCACATCATACCTTCAAGTGTATGTAACCAATGAACTTCTACTTCCTAATTGGTCCGACTCTTAAATTTTTCTTAAACATTTTTTTTGCAACAACCCATTAAAGCTTCAACATCCATTTATCATTCTCATATCCAGTCACTTCCAGAGACCTAACCTCTAAACCTCTGAATACTTGTTACTTTGGAAATCAAGGCTTCAACACATGGACTTTTGTGAATGTTTAAGGCACAAACCATGAAACTGAAAAAGAAAAAAAGAAAGAAAAAGAAAAAAGAAGATCAAAAAGAAAGAAAGAAACCCAAAACCCAAAACTGAAAAAAAATCTTAATTATTTAGAAGGAACAAGCTTAGGAAACAATTTTATAATAAATAAATATTTCAAATGTAAGAATAGTTGGAATGGCAGAGAAGCTGGGTATCTGGCTTACAGCCTTGTTGCTATGATTAAATAACAGAGGCGCATGTAGTCCATCTTCTGGCTCATAGTCAAAGTTTTTATTTGTTTAAAAAGTACTTGTACTAGGTCTTCTCATCTCAAACCTCTGTGATTACACTCTGCAATGCATTCTATTGTAGGAGGCAGACATGGTAATCCGGAAAGATAATTGAAAACATTTGTCTCACATATTCCAACTTTTAGGAAAGATTACATATAAACTTACAGAATTTCCCTGGTAAGATGCTACAATGGATTTTATCATTCAGAACAAAACTTACAGTGCTTACCTTCACAAAGATTAATTCCATTAATGATGCTGAGTTCTTCTGGCTCTGTAATATATTTGGACATAAATTGAAGACTTCCAGTATTAAAAATGTAATCAACATGAATAAAAATCCTCAGTTATTAAGTTCTCATACCCAACTCTTTACCTATTCACCTTGCTGAGGTGCCATAGAAAAGGTACAATGTGCCAGTATGAAGGATGACCTTGAATTCAGTCTGAGGTCACATCACACAAGTGACAAGTAGTGAATGGAGAAACATCTCAATCATCTCAAAGAACCTTATTGAATTTCTATTGGTCAGATAAAGTCTACCAACTTTTACATGAAAGTTGATGTTCTGTTTTTTGTTTGTTTGTTTGTTTGTTTTATTTTTTTATTCTTGAACCATCTGGCATCTTTACAAGGTTTACTCACATTTTTCTCTTTGTTTTCACTATTACTTTTGAAGTAGAAACATTAGCACTTGCTGTAACTTCGAAAAGAGGCTGCAATGGTTATGCTAACAAACAGACTCCTATGGGGACTTACAATTTCCTTTATTACAATCAGGTTTACTCTCCTTAATTTTTCTTGTTATCACATTGCCCTCCTCAGCTTGAACAAGAGCACGATGTCAAAATTGTTCCAAGTCATTTTAAACACTTAGAGAGGACAACTGTCAGAAAAGAAACTTAGCTATATTTTGGCAATCCTATGTGTACAAGGTATATTTAAATTTCAGTTTAAATATACCTTAAAGGTGTGTGTGCAGCCAGAGCTTGAACTCTGTGCTGGTTGATGTATCTGCACAAACTGACATTACCAATATCCCCTTTTGTTTTAGGTCTTTCTAAAACAAGGTTGTTCACCAGCATCCCTGAGGATTTGGAATATCATGCCAGTGTTTAATATCAATTCCATGTGGTAAATGTTTGTAATAGGCCCCCTGGGTGATTTCATTCTGTTTCCATGGACAATATCCTTCAAAAAAATTAAAAATATTTTGGTCTGTTGTGATATATGCTAAAGCTTTCTCTGTCTTTCTATTCTCAGCATCTTCACACATAACTCAGCATTCTCTTGCTATAACACAGACCTGAGATAAGTTCTAGAAAAAAGAGATCAGTCTCACAGTTTTTGTCTCACAGTTTTCAAAACCTCAGTACATAATCAGTTGAACCTACTGCTTTGCACCTATGGGTGACAGCACATCATGAAAGAGTATGTGGTGGAGTTAAACTGCTCTCCTAGCTCTAGAGTGATACAGGGGGAAAGAGAAGGAGCTAAAGAGTCATACCACCCATGACTTACAAACCTCTTGTTGGAGTTGTTTCCATCTTCTGGCTCTTACAATTAAAGCTGCTACAAACATGGTTGAGTAAATGTCTTTGTTGTGCACTTGAGTATATTTTGGATATATGCCTAGCAGTAGTATGGCTGGATCTTGAGGTATCACTGTTCCTAATTGTCTGAGAAAGCGCCAGATTAATTTCCAAAGTGGTTGTGCAAGTTTACATTCTCACCAGCAATGGAGTAGGGTTCCCTTTCTCCACATACTCGCCAGCATGTTGTCACTTGAGTTTTTTATGTTTAGCCATTCTGATGGGTGTAAGGTGAAATCTCAGGGTCTTTTTGATTTGCATTTCCCTGATAGGTAAGGATGTTCCCAGACACCCCTCAGTTGAGGAATGGATACAGAAATTGTGGTATATTTACAAAATGGAATTCTACTCAGCCATTAAAAACAAGGAAATCATGAATTTTGCAGACAAATGGTGGAAGCTAGAAAATATCATCCTGAGTGAGGTATTCCAGAAGCAGAAAGACATGCATAGTATATACTCATTTTTAAGTAGATATTAGACATTTAATATAGGATAATCATACTAAAATATGTACACCTAAAGAAGCTAATCAAGAAGAAGGACCCTGGGTAAGATGATCAATCCTCACTTAGAAAGGCAAAGGCAATGGATATCAGAAGAGGGAAAAAACAGGGAACAGGACAGGAACCTACCACAGAGGACCCTGAAAGTCTCTACCCTGCAGGGTATTAGAGCAGATGCTGAGACCCATAGCCAAACTTTGAGCAGAGTACAGGGAATCTTATGAAAGAAGGGGGAAATATAAAGACCTGGACCCTTCCAGGAGCTCCACATGGAGAGCAACAGAACCAAAAATCTGAGCCCAGGGGTCTTTTCTGACACTGATATTCTAATCAAGGCCTATTCATGGAAATAAACTAGAACCCCTGCACAGATGTAGCCCAGGCAGCTCAGTGTCCAAGTGAGTTCTCTGGTAATGGGAATAGAGACTGTCTCTGACAAGAACTCAGTGGCTCGTTCTTTGATCACCTCCCCTTGATGGGAAAACAGCCTTACCAGACCACAGAGGAAGACAATGCAGCCAGTCCTGCTGACACCTGATAGGCTAGGGTCAAATGGAAGGGGAGAAGGGGAGGAGGACCCCTCCTATCAGTGGACTTAGGAGGGTCATGGGAAGAGATGACGAAGGGAGGGTGGGATTGGGAGGGAATGAGGAAAGGGGCTAGCTACACCTGGGATAAAAAAAGAATAAACTGTAATTAATAATAAATAAATAAATAAATAAATAAATAAGCAAACAAACAAACCTCTTATTTGGCTCCGTGTATTAAAACTTCTACCTCCATCCAACTGTACCTTTCTGTTGATCAAGCTCTTTGCTTGACCCTTTGAGGGGTGGGGAATATTTACAAAAATAAGAGCTCCTTAATCCCATACCTATTAACTATTAAATTTGCTGATATTTTTCGAAGGCACCTGCAGTTCTGTTTTTGGCATCTGGCTACAATGCCAATGAGGGCTGAAAATGGCTTGCTCCATTCAGTAGTAGGGTTACCTATGAAACCACAATTATTGGGGGCTTGATATGTTTTTTGTTGTTGTTTGTTGTTAACATCTTTTTTTATATAGCTACACTGTTTAATATGGCTCATTTCATCTGGTTAGATTACAGTTGACTAGGTCAAATAAGAATTTTATTAGTTGCTTGTATCTCTCTTCTTCAATCAGTTTTCATACTGACACTTGTTTAATAATATCTTTATAACATGCACATGATTTTTATTTTTCCTGGACGTAAATTTATCCACTAATATATTTCATGAGCATTTAAGAAACCACTGCTATCTGTATTCTTTATGGTCCCATTGTTCCCAAGATGGCATTTTGTATGTACTAAGAGGCATTTCAATGCTGCCTTTGGGTTAGATTTACAAGGAGACGATTCAACAATCTTCCCTGCCCTCCTTTCCTACAGCAGAATAACACACTTCCTTTTCTCCAGAGGATTTACAGGGGAAAACATGGATATGGTCAGTTAAGTTTTCCTGTTCTTAAGAATCAAAGTATAAAAACAAAAGTCAGATGTTCATAAATTCCAATGAATCTTTCACGAATGAATGGAATCAAGGAACAAAGCCTACCACAAGCCAATCAGCAAGGAAAGGATAGGAACAAGAGTCAATAGCCCAGAGCTCTCTCTCCAAGTTCACTCCATGCTACCTGCCTAACACAAAAGGTGAAAAGATTCTGGCTAAGCTGTCTCACCATGATGAGATGTCTGCTGACCAAATCAGGGAAAATATGAGCACATGATTTCTGAGAGGCTCCACCTCCTGTGTAGACTGGCTGCAACAATCAGTGTTGCTGTGACTTGTGAACAGCAAATTAGTCATCAATGCCGTGGCTCAGTGAACAGAAGCAGAGATTCACCCTCATTTATCTGTGAATCCATTTAGCTGTAATATCTGACAGCCTTAGCTGGAGTTAAGTCCCTGACAAGTTAAAAAGATGCCTGACAGGTAAGCCTGCACTTCCTTGGGGAGATGAGAGACACAGAGTGGGGAATAAGAACTCCAGGAGGAGAAGCTGAGTCCTTCGGGATTGCATTTACAAGCTGTTTACTTAAATCTCTACCATCTGAGCATGCTGAGCTGACTGGCATATCCTTGTGCGTGTTCAGCATCTGGACATTCTCTGTCCCCTTTCTCCAGTATTCCCCACCTCCTCGCTGCCTGTCTCTGATGTGAAATAACCATCTTCCTTCCCAGGGACCTGTTAAAAATCAGAAATGCAGGAGAGCATCCAGGCCAGCCTGTCGGCTACTCATCCTTATGAATCATCTGGCCGCTTTTTTAGTTTGACAATTGCAGCTCATATATTTTAATATTGGTTTTGAAAGAAGAAATTGAGGAACTTCCATTTCTTTACAGCTCCCTGTAATTTCAACTTACTCTTTACTTATGTATGAGGTCGACTCGGGTGGAAAGGTTAGAGGCAGATGAATTTCTAGTATCAGGACCTAGGAAAGGCCAATAAAATGTGCAATAATCTTAATGCTAAGGCTCCATGGAGCTGGAAGTGTGTTTTATATTCGTGGATGACACTCTGTGAAACTGAGGAATGGAACTTCACATTTGTAAGAATTTTTTTTATTGTTTCTTTGATTTTTCCCTATGTCCTAAACGTTACTTAAATGTGGTTAGACAGCTGTAAAAATAAATTAAAAAAGAAAAATAGAAAAAAGAAATAATAAAATCAAAAATCTCTGATGACTGAAAAACTGAACATCCTTAGGTGAATGAGAAACAATCATGAGCTTGTTTTATTTCAATTTTTTCCAGTTTTTGTTTAATCACCCAACTGGAAAAATGCTGAATACATTCCAATTTTCAAATTTTTACCAGTTTTTCTCCCATGAGCTTCATTTTCTTAAATTGTGGTACTTTTTTCATGAATGACCTTGCTTTCTGACATGCACACTTAAAGTATTTGATTAAAAACTCCACAAGCTATGGCAGATAGTATCTGTTGCTCTATCTGTCAATGCAATAGTATGTAGCTATACTTACTCATTTAAGTTCTTGAATCTATGACCAGAATATGATAAGTTTCAATTAGTTCTGCTTTTATTCCTATAGTCATAAGTAAAACTCAGGGAAGTCAGTGGAAATGGTAGAGAAAGATGACAAGAGATAGGATGGCCTTTTCTTTCTTTCTTTCTTTCTTTCTTTCTTTCTTTCTTTTTATTTTTTCTGTAACTTTTTTATTTTTTATTAATTACAGTTTATTCAATTTGTATCCCCCAATAAGCCCCTCCTTCCTCTCCTCCCAGCCCCACCCTCTCTCCCCCTTCTTCTCGCTTGCCCCTCCCAAGTCCACTGATAGGGGAGGTCCTCTGCTCCTTCCTTCTGATCTTAGTCTATCAGATCCCATCAGGAATGGCTGCATTGTCATCTTCTGTGGCCTGGTAGGGCTGCTCTTCCCTCAGGGGGAGGTGATCAAAGAACAGGCCTATCAGATTATGTCAGAGGCAGTCCCTCTTCCCATTACTATGGAACCCACTTGGATACTACGCTGTCATGGACTACATCTGTACAGGGGTTCTAGGTTATCTCCATGCATGTTCCTTGGTTGGAATATGAGTCCCTGGGGAGACCCGAAAGGCTTTGCCTTTCAGACTATCAGAAAAGACACTGAGACTTAAGGCCAACTGATGGGCAAGGTGCATGGAATCTTGAGTAAGAAGTGGGAAATAGTAAGATCTGGAGAGGACAGGAACCCCACAAGGAGAGCAACAGAACCAGGATCGCCTTTTTAAAGTAAGTTCGGGAATATGAATCGCTGTGTGTTTCTTCAAATACCCTGGAAACTCTGCTCCATCCTGTTTGAGAAGTTTATATCCTGTCCTGTGGCAGCAACTGTATATATCACCATTCCTGCAGGCTTAAGTGTATCATTTTATCTTAACAACAACCCAGAATGGTACCGTTCTCTACTTGGAAGTTCTCTCTTCTCTCAGCTCTTCTCTCCTTCTCTGTCCTCACTCCTGCTTTTTTCACACCCCTTTAGAGCGTGGCATGAGACAAAGACAGCAAAACATTTTCTCCTTTCTTTGTTTCTTTGGCTTCCCATTTTTGGGGGTGTGGGGAGGTGTCTTGGACATCTGTTCTCTTGAAAAATGATTTTCTATCACCAGTCTCTGACACTATTAACAAAACTCTGCTATGCCTGCAGACAGGAGCCTAGCCTAGCTGTCCCCTGAGAGGCTTAACCCGGCAATGGATCCTAAGGAAACTGGTGCAGTGACCCACAGAAAAACATTAGGTAGAGCTTAGCGAGTCTCATTGAATAGTTGAGGGAAGGATAGAGGGACTCAAAGGGCACAAGAACCCCACAGGAAGACCAATAGAGTTAACGAAGCAAGGCTTCACAGAGACTGAAGCACCAAACAAAAAGCACGCATGGACTGAAAATAGGGCCGCTAAACATGTGTAGCTGATGGGCTGCTTGTTTGTCGTGAGGGTCCCCTAGCAACTAGAGTGTCTCTGACATGGACTCTGTTGCCTGCTTTGGATCACTTTCCCCTAGCTGGGCTGCCTTGTTGGACCTCAGTGGAAGAAGACGCGTTTAGGCCCCATTGATATGAGGGGCTCCTACTTTCTGAGGAGAAGGGGAGGAGGAAAGGGCGAAGAGAGTGGGATGTTTGGACAGGTAGGAGAGAAAGAAGGGGCCTACTATAAGGGTACAAAATGAATAAATAAATTAATGAGAAAAAAAGGAAATGGTTTTATTTTTACTTCCTTTTTTCCTTTTCTCAAGCTGACAGGAAATGTGACGTGAAGTAGTTAAGACTGAGAGTGATAGACTGCCCCAAAGAAGAGCCGCCGTTCCCCAGGCACTGAAGTCTACTTTATTGCCTGGGTTAGCGGTACTAGTCTAAGGTGAGGATTAGGAAAGGCAACAGAAATTGAGAATTGCTAAAGAAGGTTATAGATAGCTTTAAGAATCATGGGCGGCATCAAAATTTCACGGCAGTTTGGAAAGGGCCCCTTCAACCTTTGTGGCCACAGAACTCACATAAAATATTTGAAACATTGAAAACTGGACAGGGATGGTCTCTTCCCCAGTCAGATAACTGGCAATTTACTATAAAGCTTTGGTTACAGTAGAGAAATATTATGCAAGCAACAAATTAGGATTAGAGTCATAGTAAAAATAGACATTGGTTCTCATGTGTGTTCCCTGAGATAAGGCCATAGGCTCATCCAATGATTAAAGGTCCTCTGAATTTTGTACAGGAAAATTTTGAAAACTGTAGAACCAAGGTAGGAGTAGGGTAGTCTGGGTAACTTGTGGGTTGGCATCTATCTGACTTGGTTGGTGTAGGTTGGATTTCCTTATGAATCTTTGCTCTCTATTGCTGTGAATTCTTGTGTGACAGCCTCTGAGGTGAAACATTGCCAACTATTGCACCAAGAGGCCTTTCAATGGGTCATAAAAATGCTATAAAAACATGAAAATTGCTGCCATAAAAAAGACATAACAAAACAGGGAACCTCCTAAATTCAGAAGCTAAGAAAAATGGAGAAATGAAAAGCATTCCAAATATTCCAAGAAGTTGTAGGCATAGTACTTTCACAGCCATTTACATGGGAAGGTGTTGTTTGCATTTAAAATGTACCACAGACAATATCTGAGCATACTGCTTTAAGTATATAATCACCTGGTTTTCTCTAGAATACATTCTTAACTTGGGTACCTTTCTGTCTTTGTTGTTTAGATTGAACAGAATAAATCTATGATTTCTATATCTACTTTGAAAGGACCCACAATACCCCATGTCATGGGGAAGAACAATTATGCCTCTTTAATGCTTGGGGAAAATAACATTATGTTAAAAGCATAGCTCATAATGAGGCTATCATTTTACAACTGATAAGAGCTCACTTAAAATATTCCTTACTAATAAATCTGACAGCTGCTTTCTTCCTTTGTCATGATTGTACCTCAGCTTTCATTTTAGCACTTGTTTTTCGGTAACATTTCTGGGTATCCATTAACTCTGCCATTTTGGGGTGAAGCATTCAGGAGAATTCATTCTCCATGTGCCTCATATGCAGATGTGACGGCACTGAGATACAGTAGCTATTTATGGTACTGTTATGAAATTCTGAACATGCTTAAGCAATAGTCATAAACATATTAAATAACACCATAGCAAGCACTCAGAGTCTGTCTGCTGGCTCTGTGAACCCCTTCTATATGTCATTTTGGTAAAATGTGCTTCCGTTTCTGCTGTTATTAGATGCAAAGTATTTGAAAAGATGCTTGATTGAATTGAAATCTGATTGCATCTGCATTTAGGGCTTTGAGATACTGCTATTTTCTTAAGACACACATCCTTGTTTTCTTTTAATCTCACAGATATGTGCACACATTCACCCTTTCTTATTCTCATCATCTCTTTCTTAACATGTCTGGGTGTATAACAGTCCTACCTCTTATTTTAAAGTGTAGTCAAGATGTAGCAATGGTGAATCAGTGTTCTGTGGTTTCTGGTGGAGAGAAAATAAGAAACAAAGAGAAGGAAAACATGGAAGCAAAAGAAAGGGAGGGTAAGGAAGAAATGAAAAGAGAGAAAAATTCTCTTTGATGTGAAGATAGAGAGTTCCCTGCACATAGGACAAAATCCATAGTATGCCCATTTTTTTTTATAGTAATTCCATTTTTTCCTACAGTTACTCTTCCCATAATTTTAGTTACTTGCTTAATCAAGGTCTATGATAAATACATTGGGAAACTTAAAAACAAAGATACAAATTTAAATATACATATATATATATATATTTTGATGGGAGTGAGACTGTATTGATTTGTTTCTTAGGCTAGTTTTTAGCTAGAGTTTTTACAGCTTCAGACTCCCAGATGTCTGGATCAAAGGCAAGTGCCATTACACTTATCTCAAGTTATAAACTGTGTACTACCTGGCTCTGCCTCACAGATGTGACTACATTCTGTCTTTGCATGTCTCTACTATATATAGGCTACCATTCCACTGGTACTCAGTCTTGACAGATTGCCTATTGCAGCATCACAGGGCTTGTGTTCAAGTAACCCTTCTTTTACTTACTAATTAAAACAAACCATATGACCATTGAGACTGGCAATCAGAACGAGACAAAGAGAGTTGTCAAATGTTCCTTTTTATTAAAAAGTGGGAGCAGTGTGGAGAGATGAATGAGTGGTTGAAAAAAACATTTCATCCTTATAGAGGAGACAGGTTCTGCTCTCACCTCATGAATTTTTCTAGGAGCAGTCCATAACGTCTTTTTCTGGGAATCTGCCGCCCTCTTCTGACCTTTGTGTGTACCAGGCATACATGTGGTGCATACACATACCTATACCTGCAAGTGAAACATCCATACACATAATAAAATAAAACAAATAATCTAAAATAAAAGTCACAATCACAATGAGATGTTGTGTACCAGAGCACATTCACATACATTTCATTACAGCCAATTATTCTGTTTTAGTTTGTGATTACTTACTGCTAACCCTCTTATGGTACTGCAGAATTCAATTAAGTTTCATCACAGCTTGCATATATAAAAATACATATTGGATTTGGTCCAATATGAATTGCCTACATGTGCTTTGGAATTTAGATTGTGTTTCTCACAGATAGGGAGGGTGAGTATTGTGATTTCTCAACTTACGGGTCACTCAACTATGTCTCTAAACACACATACTACGTTTCTGAGTTTGTATTTCTAGTATGTGTGCCTATGTATGTGTGTCGGTGTGATTAGGGCTGTACACGTGTCTGGTATCAGGTGTCTTCTTTGTGCACCACTTTCTCTAGTGAGGCTAGGTCTCTTGACGAACCTGGAACTCACAGATTTTTCACGCCTTGGTAGCTACTTTTCCCTGGGGATCCTTCCGTGATGTGGGATTGCAGGTGGGCCACCACACTCTCTTGGCTTTTTTATGTGGGTACTGTGATATCCAAATTCCTGTACCCACACTTGCATGACAAACACTTTATACATTGATTATCTTCCTACTCTTTCATATGCTGCAGTTTATAGTACTTCCTTTTCTTTTCTTCATTGTTTATTTTTATTTTTTAAATATTGTTATAAGTTATTCACTTTCTATCACCATTATAGTCCCCTCCCTTGTCTCATTCTGGCCCCATCCTATCTTCCTCCCTCTTCCCCTTTATCTCCCTCCCCTACTTATCAGAAAGGAAAAGACCCCCTCTCCTATCATCAGACTGAAGCCTATCAAGTCTCTTTAGGACTGCCTGAATTCTCTTCCTCTATGGCCTGGCAAGGCCTCCGTGAAAGGGGAAAGGTGATCAAAGAGCAGGCAACAAAGTTCATATCAGAGGCAGCCCCTGTTTTCCTTACTAGGGGACCCACATGGAGACTGAGATGCCTATCAGCTGCCACTAAGCAGTGTGTCTAGGTCATCTCCGTGTGGTCCTTGGTTGGTGCATCAGTCTCTGCAGACCCCTGCGCTGAGATTTGTTGTCTCTGTTGGTTTTCTTATGGAGCTCCTGTCTCTTGTGGGTCCCCCACTCTTTCCTATGACTCTCTGCCCTCTGCCCAAAGTTTGGCTTCTATCTTGCATCTGCTTCTATCCCTGGCTGGGTGGAGTTTTTCAGAGGCCATCTATGGTAGGTAGGCCCCCATCCTGTTCCCTCTCTTCAACAGCATCTCGTAGCTATTCTGTTTGCCTTTCTGAATGAGAATTAAGCATCCTCCCTAAGATTCTCCTTGTTATTTAGCTTCTTTAGGTCTGTGGATTATAGTATGGTCATCCTGTATTATATAGCTAATACCCACTTAGAGTCTTTCTGGCTCTGGGTTACCTCATTCAGGATGATCTTTTCTAGTTCCATTCAAGTGCCTGAAATTTTCATGATTTTCTTGTTTTTAATAGATTAATAGTATTTCATTGTGCAAATGTACCACAATTTCCATCTCCATTCTACAGTTGAAGGACATCTAAGTTGTTTCTAGATTCTGGCTATTATGAATAAAGCTTCTATGAACATAGTTGAGCACATATTCTTGTATGGTGGAACATTTTTGGGTATATGCCCAGAGTGGTATAGCTGGATCTTGAGGTAGCACTGTTCCCAATTTTCAGAGGAGGTGGCAGACTGAATTCCAAAGTGATTGTACAAGTTTGCACTTCCACCAGTAATGGAGGACTGTTCTCCTTTCTCCACATTCTCAGCAGTGTATGCTGTCCCTCGAAATTTTTATATTAGCCATTCTGATGGTTGTAAGATGGAATCTCAAAGTCGTTTTGATTTGCATTTCCCTGGTGATTAAGGATTGTAAGCATTTCTTTAATTGTTTCTTACCATTCACTTCTCCTCTGTTGAGAATTTTCTGTTTAGTTCTGTATCCCATATTTAATTGGATTATTTGATTTGTTGGAGTTTTATTTCTTGAGTTCTTTATATATTTTGAATATTGGCCTTCTGTGAGACGTAGGGTTCTTTCCTTTTAAAAAAAATTTTTAATTTATACATTCACTTTACATCCTGATTGTAGCCCTCACCCTCCTCTCCTCTTGATCCCAACCTCCCACTCTCTTCCCCCATCCCTTCCCCTTCTCCTCAGAAAATGGGAGCCCCCTCCCCACCAACTCACCTCAGCACATCAAGTTGCATCAAAAGTGAGCTCATCCTCATCCACTGAGGCCTGGAAAGGCAGTCCCATTGGGAGGGAGGTGACCAAAAGCAAGCATCAGAGTCCATGTCATGGACAGCACTCTCTCCACTTACTAGGGAACCCACATGAATATCAAACTGCCCATTGGTTACAATATGTACATGGGGCCTAGGTCCAGGCCATGCATGCTCTTTGTTTGGTGCTTGGTAAGCCACAATAGGCCTAGCTTAGTTGACTTTGTTGGTCTTGTGTAGCTGAGTACTTTCCTAATTCCTTTCATAGAAGATGGCAAATCCAGAGCACATTTGATTGGTTCTCACAACTGGTTTACACTGTGGATGATCAAGGCAATGTGCGCCTCCATGTGCCTAACAGAGGTGTTAGGTTGTATTTTCACAGTTTATTTCTTGAACCTTCACTTGGAGAGGTCACATCTCTTCATGAATCTAGTGTCATAATCAAAGTTTGAGGGTACATCAATACAACACTTTCATATCCCTAAAATGATTAAGTCAATATTATAGCTGAGCCTTCAAAGATGAAATCGAAAAGTTACATCTTAGCACAGAGACGGTGCCTCTCTGCAGGGGATCAGTTTGAATGGGACAATGTTATGAGGGATATAGCCCACACAGGACTGTACAGCCAGCATAATCAGAACACAGACAGTGCCTCACAAGAACATTAACTTGGTTAGCTGGCTGCAGTGCAGATATGGTCTCAAAGCTTCTAACACATCCAAGCCCCAGAGTTAATTGGACCCAGTGAGACACAGTGAACTCATCAAATTTACAACGAGCATATGTGTTACTAAGAACGCCAACTATTCATCCACAAAAAGGGGAACACTTTCTGGAGTTAATTGCATCTATGATTTCTAGCTAATAACTTTCCTGAGATTACATACATAATAACATAGGTGAAATATCATGTGTGTGAATAAAAATTCTGTATCTACATGAAACAAGATACTTAGAAATTTGATTAGTGAGCTTAGATTCGGAGAATAGAGAAATAATGTTTTGTGGAACTAAAAAATAAAATAAAATAAAAAAAACATGAAGGCTACAAAATCAAACAGCCATAGTCTCTTAGTTGTCTTTTGTAAAAGGCCACTTTCTTCCATGAACCTGAAATTTACCACATTAAGTCTAAGGAGATTGTGTACATCTCCCACACCTCTTTTCTTCAGTATAAGTACACCCCCTCTCTCTGTCCCATCCATTTGCCACACCTTATTTTGCCAGTGTCTACTCCCTGGTGAGCTCACATACCTTCAGGCAGGGAGGGTGGCACAGTCACTGAATTTGGTATCTTCTTTGCACAATATGACCCCATGGCTACAGTACTTATGTTCCAGCTTCTTCCTGCCTCTTGATGCTTTCCTCAGGGTTGGAATTTTCAATAATACCCTAAAGCATTTTCCTGGCTTTAATCTCTCCTGTGGACCTCTGATACCTCCAAATGACTCCACCTATCGATACCTAATCAATCCCCCCAAAACAATAGACTTTACCTAGTTGCTATTTTCTTTAAATTTTAAATAGCCTTTCAGATTTTAGTGTACAAACTAAATCTCGGTGAGCTCTATCTATTGAAAACAGCTTCTTGCTTTCTCTGCTTCAAATTAAACTCTATCCACTAAGCCTCCTTTCATAGCATCCTGTTTCTTAGTTCACCTCCATCTACACACGTCTTATATTTGCTTAATTTTCTTACTTCCTACTTGATGTTCTGCATTTTATACTTATTCTGAACTTGCATTTATGAATGTCTTCTCACAGCTAAAATACAGTTCCTAATTTTCGTATGAAAATCCTTCATTCCCTATGGGAATGTGATCCAAGACCACCAATGTCAGGGTAAAACATGAACACATATGAAACAAAGTATGTGGAAATGTGATTGGTGACTTTGGATCCGAAAAAGAGAGATAATGATGTTACAGAGAGCTGAAAATCCAAATACAAGTAGGACACATAATTTATACAGTCACAGTCCCTTGTTTTCTTTTATAAAAAAGGCAGTTTTTCCCATGAACTAGAACAGTGCAAAAAATGAAGTGAAGGTAGTAGCAGACCTTTTTATGTAGTTTCATTCTTATACTATGCACACAGTCAGGTACAGCTTTTAAATTTTCTTTGTGTAGATGGTTGTCTGCACAGATAGGTGTTTTGTCTATGCATCATGGATGCTGTTGGTACTCATAGAGGCCAGAAAGAAGGCACTGGATTCCCTAGAACTGGAGTTACAAAAGGCTGTTTATTAATTGTGTGAGTATTGGTAACCAAACCTGGGTGCACTGAAAGGTCAACCAATACTCTTAATTGATAAGTCATTTCTCCAGTCACATACAATTTTTTTTTGGCATGTAATGGTTTTTATTTTTCCTTAGAAAATTCAGTGTATTTTTTCCATTGTGGAAAAAGGATGTATATAAAATAGTGTAATGTTCTAGACTCAGAGATCACAAGCCATCTTTCATCTTTTTTTTAAATTTTTTATTAATTACACTTTATTCATTTTGTGTCTTGCTTATAAAAATTTTATTGATTGATACAAAATCAGTAAGATTTTTATAAGCAAGACACGGAAATTTACTCACAGTAGCAACACATTAAAAACAAAACAGTGATAGCCATAGACTACAATTGTGATGCGAATCTGTGTGTTTCCTGTCTCTAAAAGCAGAAAGTTGGACTCTCACCTTTTCATTTCCAGGCATTTCATAGCTTCTTTTTGACATATCCAAGCCTTTGGATTGGTTTGGTTGCATTATTAAGTAAAATATGAGTTTCTTGATGACAAAGCTCTTTACATTGCAAGTCAGCTTCTAAATGACTTCTGGGTGGGTAACGTGTAAACTGTGGATATGATGAGCAAAAGTAAGATCCATGGCCCAAGCAGGATTGGGCAGGACAGTGCAAGATTTTATCACACTGCTCGGGGTAGTACGCATTTTAAAACTGAGCTGGTTATTTCTGGAGTTATTCCTTTAATCTTTACAGTGTGTCTAATTGTAGGTAAGTGAAACCCAGAGACCAAAACTTCATATAAGAGCACTGCTGTGATTTCAGGATTGTTCTCCTTTGTACTATATCTCCTGTCTTCTGTGATGCACTCACATTTGATGAACCACAAGTGACTTTTCACTTTATGTCATGTCACACTGAGTGGCTTACAAAGGACAAGAGTAATGAAAGCAACCACTTTGAACAAGAACAAAAGAAAACAAATTAATTTTGAGAAGCAAAAAAACAAGATCTTCTTTTTCTTTCTGTTTTCTCACAGTTAAAGCCTCACAATAATTTTTGAAAAGCTCATAGGCATGAAGCTATAACCTGCAGTGGCTACTTGCCTCAGTGTTTGCCTCTCCTGTGTGTCTTTCAGAGTCCTGCCTTCAGTGACCTCCCAAGAGCACCCTCTTGTCGGGCAGAAGCCAAGCCCTTCTGCTCATCCACCACTGCAGTCAAGGACTGGATAGTAGGGAAGAAAAAGGCTCCATTTATGCATTTCAGGAAATGGTTAAATGGTAACTTCCATTCCTGTGTGGGAACATTATCTAATGATACCAAGACAGGAACCAACCTGAGTGACTGGTAGTTTGACAAAGCAGAAAAAGGCACTGGTTTTTAAGTATTTAACAAAACTTGAGATTTCAGCACGGCCTGAAATTGAAGAAGTTATCTAGGTGTCTAGAAATCTTATGTCCTTATAGTCAACAGGAAATGTATATATTAATATTGCCAGGAAACACAGGCATACTATCAGTTGGGAAGAAGCCTGTGAGGTCTGTGAGAATCATGGCTCTATTAGCTAATTAAATGTCTGCCTATGTTCTCCTTTGGTAAATTAGGCAATGCTGTTGCCATTTATAGAATTGTTTGAGTATTGAAAGATTTAAGCTATAAAAACTGTTTGGCAGGGTTAATTGCCAAGTAATACGTGAGTAAATGCAAAAAGAGAGGGGGTTCACATATTATTGTATGACTGACCGTACCCAGGGTACTGTCATATTTTCTGAGATCTTACATGTCTCAATACTGTTAACCTTTCCTGCCATCTCTGCAACACACAAGGACTTCTTTCCCAGTTCTGTTACTCTGAGTGTGGACATTCACCACGTCAGGTGTGTGTTTCCTATAATGAACACTCAGGCTCCCATCTTTCATCCTTCCATTTATTAAATGTAAAGTCTACTCAGTATTTCTAGAAGCTCACTGAAATACTACCTTAGCACTGGTATTTGGGAACCTTTTCTAGTGAGATAAACACATCTATTCACCCTGGATATGACATAGTCCACAGACAAAAGAAAGCATTTCACCCAAGTCTAACGTAGTGAATCATTTAGTTGGTTCTACTTACAGAAACATGGGTGAGGGGCTAATTACAGGAGTGTGAACCACTTACGGGCAGATTAGACAAAGAAGAAAAGGCCCTTTCCCAAATCATTAATCATTTACATATCCTCATGGCCTCGCCACACCAACTGATAAGTGTCTATATATATTCTAGGGGATTGTAGAATATTTTACTACCCCATGAGAAAATGTTCATGAACCCAATCTTGTACAAGTCTTCCTCTCTGTCCCTCTCTGTTCCTCTTCTTCTCCTTTCCACCCTCCTCCCTTCATCATTCTGTTTAATCTAGGACATCACCATGAAAAGCTTGTAGTGAGAATGTGGATACTTCTCCAGCATGTCTCCTAGAGACCATCTCACCCCCTGCTCTGTTTAGCTGCTAGCCTCTTGTCTCTCTCTTGAGCAATGGTGAGGTGGATTCCTTTTCCTCGGGGAACAGAATTCCATGGTTTGTTGCCCTTGTCAATAATAAAAATGCTGGAAATCCAAGTGTCAAAGCTGTTACCATTGGCATCTTTCACATGAACTGCAACAAAAGAGCTGGGATGTCTCTCTCTGTTGGTCATCACACCAATTCTTCCCAAGTTAGCACTTCCCGTCACCATACACAAGCTGCCGTTGTCAAACTTGATGAAGTAGGTTACTTTTCCTGTCTCCAAATCAGTTTGGATGGTGTCATTCACTTTGATGAGGGGATCAGGGTAGCAAATGACCATCATAGGTCACCAGATGCTAGATTTCCTTTGTGTCCACAAAAATCTTTCTCCCTTTGCACTACTTGTACTTGGCCTCCTCAGGTATAATATGATGAAGAGCAAAGTGCTCCTTGGTGTCATAGATCAGACAGAAGTTCTCCTCCAATCTTGTTAGTACTGATGGCATCCAGACACCCAGCAGGGTAGGTTATATCAGTCTTGACTTTGCCATCAGTCTTAATGAAGCGCTGCATGCAAATCTCTTTCACTTCATCTCCAGTCAGGGCATACTTGAGTCTGTTCCTAGGGAAATGATCAAAGGCAGACATTCCCTTGGCTTGTGAAGACCAATGGATCCAGGAGAAGCAAAATCGCCAGTCAATTTAACCAGTATCCAATGTTTTAGAGCTACTAAATGCTTCAAATGTTTCTTTTTTTCTCTCTCTCTTTTTAAAAAGTTGCTTATTTATTAATTAAAATTTGTACCCCGCTGTAGCCCCTTCCCTCATCTCCTCCTAGTCCCACCCACCCTCTGTCTTCTCCGCCTGTGCCATTTCCTTGTTTCAGATGTTTTTTAGAACCACAAGCTATGGCAGTGCTAGGAACCAAATGAGTTGTACAAGTCTCTTGTTGGAAATTATAGAATCCAAGTCAACAATGGAAATATTATGCCTGCATGTCAGCATTCTATATCCCAAGTTCTCTGCGGTCTGATATACAGCATCCAGAGATCCTATTTCAACATAAAACCTAGCACAGATTCACCAGGAAACTAGATATCTATAAAGTTAAAAAAAATTGCAAAAAATCATATATTTTCAATGTAATAGCACAGCCATTAGATAATTCAAGAATGCTGTATGATTGCCATTAATTGCTAGACAGAGTTGTCTAGTCTTTTTTTTATCCTACAAGGTTTCATTACAAATCTTCTTAAAGATTCTAGATATGGATTTCTATAAAAGCACAGATAAGGAACTTGTTATGATAAAATGAGATTTTGAGGTAACGATTGCTACTTTTAGAAGGAACCATTCAGCTTTACAACTCTGATAAAGCCATAGGAATTTTTGAGAATGTTGTCAAATTTAGAGACCCTTTTTTTTCATATATAACCTATATAATTTTTTTTTACTTTCTTTCCTCCTTTCTATTTATTTTTATTTTTATTAATTACACTTTATTAATTTTGTATCTCCCAATAAGCCCCTCCCTCCTTCTCTCCCAATCCCACCCTCCCTCACCTTTATGCATGCATGCCCCTACCCAAGTCCCACTGATAGGGGAGGTCCTCCTCTCCTTCTTTCTGATCTTAGTCAATCAGTTCTCATCAGCAGTGGCTGCATTGTCATCTTCTGTGGCCTGGTAAGGATGCTCCCCCCTCACAGGGAGGTGATCAAAGAGCAGGCCAATCAGATTATGTCAGAGGCAGTCCCTCTTCCCATTACTAGGTAACCCACTTGGACATTGAACTGCCATGGGCTACATCTGTGCAGGGGTTCTAGGTTATCTCCATA
Organism: Psammomys obesus; assembly: GCF_907164565.1. Lineage (NCBI taxonomy): Eukaryota > Metazoa > Chordata > Mammalia > Rodentia > Muridae > Psammomys > Psammomys obesus. Next base: position 7,242,094 of record NW_026596143.1, on the reverse strand, counting down.
AATAGCCCTTGGTTGGATTATGAGTCTCTGGGAAGTTCTCTGTGTTCACATTTTCTTGTTCTGTTGCTCTCCTTGTGGAGTTCCTGTCCTCTCAAAATCTTGCTATTTCCCACTTCATACCTAAAATTCCATTCACTCTGCCCAACAGTTGGCCATCAGGCTCAGCATCTGCTTTGATAGTCTGCAGGGCAGAGGGTTTCAGAGGCCCTCTGTGGCAGGTTCCTAGGTTGTTTCCTCTTTTATTCTTCATGCTTTCAGATGTGCCCTCTGTAGCAGGTTCCTAGGTTGTTTCCTGTTTTCCTCTTCTTCTTCTGATGTTCATCCTCTTTGCGTTTCAGGATGGGGATTGAACATTTTAGTAAGGGTCCTCTCTTTTGCTTAGTTTGTTTAGATGTACAGATTTTAGTGGGTTTATTCTATGTTGTGTGTGTATATGAGTGAGTATATACCATGTGTTTCTTTTTGCTTCTGGGACAACTCACTCAGGATGATCCTTTCCAGGTCCCACCATTTACCTGCAAATTTTATGATTTCTTTATTTTTCATTGCTGAGTAATACTCCATTGTATAGATGTACCACAGTTTCTGCATCCATTCTTCAGTTGAGGGGCATTTGGGCTCTTTCCAGCTTCTGGCTATTACAAATAAAACTGCTACAAACATGGTTGAGCAAATGTCCTTTTTGTGTACTTGAGCCACTTTTGATATATACCTAGGAGTAGTATGGCTGGATCGTGCGGAAGCGCTATTCCTAGTTGTCTGAGAAAGTGCCAGATTGATTCCCAGAGTGGTTGTACAAGTTTACATTCCCACCAGCAGTGGAGGAGGGTTCCCCTTTCTCCACAACCTCTCCAGCATGTGTTGTCCCTTGAGTTTTTCATCTTGCCATTCTGATGGGTGTAAGGTGAAATCTCAGGGTTGTTTTGATTTGCTTTTCCCTAATGGCTAATGAGGTTGAGCATTTCTTTAAGTGCTTCTCTGCCATTCGATATTCCTCTACAAAGAGTTCTCTGTTTAGCTCTGTTCCCCATTTTTTAAGTGGATTACTTGGTTTGCTGCTTTTCAGCTTCTTTAATTATTTATATATACTGGATAAGAGTCCTTTGTCAGATTAAGGGTTGGTGAAGATTCTTTCCCAATCTGTAGGCAGTCGCTTTGTTTTGATGACAGTGTCCTTTGCTTTACAGAAGCTTTTCAGTTTCATGAGGTCCCAGTTATTGATTGTTGGTCTTAGAGCCTGTGCTGTTGGTGTTATGTTCAGGAAGTTTTCTTCTGTACTAATGAGTTCTAGGGTATTCCCCACTTTTTTTTCTAGCCGATTTAATGTGTCTGGTTTTATGTTGAAGTCTTTGATCCACTTGGACTTCAGTTTTGTGCAGGGTGATAAGTATGGATCTATTGTCATTTTTCTACATGTGGACATCCAGTTGGACCAGCACCATTTGTTGAAGATGCTATCTTTTTTCCATTGTATGGTTTTGGCATCTTTGTCAAAAATCAGGTGTCCATAAGTGTGTGGGTTTATTTCTCGGTCTTCTGTTCAGTTCCATTGATCCACCATTCTGTTTCTGTGCCAGTACCATGCGGTTTTTATAACTGTTGCTTTATAGTACAGCTTGAGATTAGGCATGGAGATACCTCCACAAGATCTTTTATTGTAGAGAATTGTTTTAGCAATTCTGAGTTTCTTGTTATTCCATACGAAGTTGAGAATTTTTCTTTCCAGGTCTGTAAAGAATTGTGTTGGCTATTTGATGGGAATTGCATTGAATCTGTAGATTGCTTTTGGTAAGATGGCCATTTTTACTATGTTAATCCTGCCAAGCCATGAACATGGGAGATCTTTCCATCTTTTCATATCTTCTTCTAATTCTTTCTCCAGAGACTTGAAATTTTTTTCATACAATTCTTTGACTTGCTTGGTTAGGGTTACACCAAGGTACTTTATGTCATTTGTGGCTATTGTGAAGGGTGTTGTTTCCCTAATTTCTTTATCAACCCTTTTGTCATTTGTATACAGGAGGGCTACTGATTTTTTTTAAGTTAATTTTGTATCCGGCCACTTTGCTGAAGGTGTTTATCAGCTGTAGGAGTTCCCTGGTAGAGTTTTTGGGGGTCACTCAAGTATACTATCATATCTTCTGCAAATAGTGATAATTTGACTTCTTCCTTTCCAATCTGTATCCCCTTGATCTCCTTCAACTGTCTTATTGCTCTAGAAAGGACTTCTAGCACTATGTTGAAGAGATATGGAGAGAGTTGGCAGCCTTGTCTTGTGTCTGATTTCAGTGGGATTGCTTTAAGTTTCTCTCTGTTCAGTTTGATGTTGGCTATAGGCTTGTTTTATATAGTCTTTACTATGTTTAGATATGTGCCTTATATCCATGATTTCTCCAATACTTTAAACATGAATGGATGGTGGATTTTGTCAAATGCTTTTTCAGCATCTAAGGAGATGATCATGTGGTTTTTCTCCATCAGTTTGTTTATGTGGTGGATCACATTGATGAATTTCCACATATTGAACCACCCCTGCATACCTGGGATGAAGGCTACTTGGTTGTAGTGGATAATATCTTTTATGTGTTCTTGGATTCGGTTTGCAAGTATTTTGTTAAGTATTTTTGCGTCAATGTTCATAAGGGAGATTGGCCTGAAATTCTCTTTCTTGGTTGAATCTTTGTGAGGTTTAGGTACCAAGGTGATTGTGGCTTCATAGAATGAAGTTGGTAATGTTCCTTCTGTTTCTATTTTGTGGAATAGTTTGAAGAGAATTGGAGTTAGCTCTTCTTTGAAGGTCTGGTAGAATTCTGCGCTGAAGCCATCTCGTCCTGGGCTTTTTTTGGATGGGAGACTTTTGATGACTGCTTCTATTTCTTTGGGGGATATAGGACTATTTAGTTGATTTGCCTGGTCCTGATTCAGCTTTGGTAAGTCAAATCGATCAAGAAAATTGTCCATTTCCTTCAGATTTTCAAATTTTGTGGCATATAGACTTTTGAGGTAAGTCCTGATGATTGTTTGGATTTCCTCAGTGTCTGTAGTTATGTCCCCCTTTTCATTTCTGATTTTATTGATTTGGGTGGTGTCTCTCTGCCTTTTAGTTAGCTTGGCTAAGTGTTTGTTGATCTGTTGATTTTTCTCACAGAACCAGCTCTTGGTTTCATTGATTCTTTGAATTGTTTTATTTGTTTCTAATTGATTGATTTCAGCCCTGAGTTTGATTATTTCCAGCCGTCTACTTATTTTTGGTGTGTCTGCTCCTTCTTTTTCTAGGGTTTTTAAGTGAGCCATTAAGTTGCTTGAATGAGCTCTCTCAAAGTTCTTCTTGAAGGCACTTAGTGCTATGAACTTTCCTCTTAGCACTGTTTTCATTGTGTCCCACAACTTTGGGTATGTTGTGTCTTCATTTTCATTGAGTTCTAGGAAGACTTTAATTTCTTTCTTTATTTCTTCCCTGACCCAGCTGTCATTTAGTAACAAGTTGTTCAGTTTCCATGTGTGTGTAGGCTTTTTGCTATTTCTGTTGTTGTTGAATTCCAGCTTTATTCCATGGTGATCAGACAGGATACAAGGGATTATTTCAGTCTTCTTGTATCTGTTGAGGCTTGCTTTGTGATCAACTATATGGTCTATTTTGGAGAAGGTTCCATGAGGTGCTGAGAAGAAGGTAAATTCTTTTGTGTTTGGGTGTAAAGATCTGTAAATGTCTGTTAGGTCCGTTTGATTCATGACCTCTGTTAGAGACATTGTTGCTTTGTTTAATTTCTGTTTTGTTGACCTGTCCTTTGTTGAGAGTGGGGTGTTGAAGTCTCCCACAATTAATGTATGGGGATGGTGTCCCTGGCAGGAAGAAACCCTAGAGCGGGGGGGATCATCAGGTCTAACGCTCAGGACATCCAGCACCAAAAGACTTTCTGGATTCACGCAGACTCTAGGCTCTAGCTTTCTAAAGCAGGCAGGAGCGCTGTGCTCAGCTGCCATTATTGAGTACCCCTAGGGCACTGGGGTACACAGCTGCATCCTCAGACCTACAAAAACGAGAGAGCCATTACAGCAGCCCTCAGATACTGTGCCAAGGATCAACCAGTTATCCCTAGCTAGACTGACAAAACTGTGGGAATCCCTGGTCCTTCAAGAGGGCTGCACCCACAGCGTTAGGACCAGAGCAGTGCCCACAGCCGACATCCCAGACAGGGACACACAGCTTCCAGTCAAGAATGAGGCACCCAGCCTTCATACCAGAGGGGAGCCCTCAGTTACCAGCCTCCAGACCAGAGCGGTGCCCCCAGGCGCAACTCAGCCTAGGTGCACATTCTCCAGGCCCAGAGCGGAGCATTCAGCCTCTGGCCCAGAGATTTGCTGGGCGCTCCTCTCACTTTCCCGGACAGAAATGTGTGCCCCAGGAAAACAGACTGAGTTTCCCTGTTGGGAGAAAACCCCACAGCTAGGGAATCAGCAGGTTCTTCAAGAGGGCTGTACCTGGAAAGCTGTAACAACAGCAGCAGCTCACTAAATTTATAACGAGAAACCCAGCAGTGGGGCAGCTGTCTTGAGAACTTCTATGGGTAAGAGGAGAGCCCCCCTTGCCTAACAAAGACCACAGCTACTATTCAGGTCTATACATCTGAGGTGAGCAGTGGCAACTCCTGAGAAACACCGGCCATACAATGACCATACCCAAAAAGCAGAGGAGGACTCCTTCAGGAAAAATCATCTTGCAGCCAAGGGGATACTCCCTACCTCAGGACTCCAGGAAGCACAGAAACTAACAGCTAACACCTAAAACAGCCCCATGGGTAGAGGTCAGCCCAAAAGCTCAACCAACAAAAGACAGAGCAACATGGCATCTCCAGAACCCAGCAATCCAGGGGTGAACAGCCCTGGACAATGCTGCATAATAGAAAATCAAGATGACCTTACATCTATGCTGATGAAGAGGGTAATAGAGGAAACAAATAAAATACGTAAAGAATTAGAGGAAGATAAAACCAAACAGATCATGGCTATCCGTAAAGAAATGGAGGAAGTTAAAGACAAGCAGATTATGGCCATCCATGAAGAAATACAGGAAGATGCAGCCAAACAGTTTGCGGCCTTCAGAGAAGAAATAATTAAATCACTGAAAGAAATAAAAGGAACAGAGTTGAAGGAACTAAAAGAAAAAGAGGAAAATACAATCAGACAGGTGAAGGAAGTAAACAAATAAACTCAAGACCTGAAGATAGAACTGGAAAAATTAAAGAAAACACAAATGGAGGAAATAATGGAGAGGAAGAATTATGGAAGAAAACAGGAACTACAGAGGTAAGCATAACCAACAGAATACAAGAAATGGAAGAAAGAATCTCAGGTGTAGAAGATACAATGGAAGAAATCGATGTATCTGTCAAAGAAAATGTTAAATCCAAAAAATTCCTGACACAGACCGTCCAAGAAATCCAAGACAATATGAAAAGACAAAACCTAAGAATAATAGGTATAGAGGAAAAAGAAGACTCCCTTCTCCAAGGCCCAGAAAATATTTTCAACAAAATCATTGAAGAAAATTTCCCCAAGTTAAAGGAGAAGCCAATAAGGATACATGAGGCCTACAGAACACCCAACAAATTTGACCAGAAAAGAAAATCCTCCCGCCACATAATAATCAAAACAGTAAGTATACAGAACAAAGAAAAAATACTAAAAGCTGCAAGGGAAAAAGGCCAAGTAACATATAATGGCAAACCCATTAGAATCACACCTGACTTTTCAACAGAGACTATGAAAGCTAGAAGGGCCTGGACAGATAGCATGCAGACCCTAAGAGAACACAGATGTCAACTGCTACTATACCCTGAAAACTCTCAGCCCTCATAGATGGAGAAAACAAGATATTCAATGACAAAAACAAATTTCAACAATACCTACACACAAATCCAGCATTACAGAAGATACTGGAAGGGAAAATACAACCCAAGAAAATTAGCTTCTGTCAAGAAAACACAGAAAATAAATAACCCTATTACAGTAAAACAAAAAGCAACCAAGCACAGAACCTATGACCACAGCCAACATCATAATCAAAGGATCTAATAGCCACTGGTCATTAATCTCTCTCAACATCAATGGACTCAACTCTCCAATAAAAAGACACAGATTAACAGAATGGATACGTAAACAAAACCCAGCAATCTGTTGCATACAAGAAACACACCTAAGGCACAAAGATAGATATTACCTGAGGTAAAGGGTTGGAAGACGACTTTCCAAGCAAATGGACCCAAGAAGCAAGCAGGAGTAGCCATTCTAATATCTGATAAAATAGACTTTCAACCAAAATTAATAAAAAGAGATGGGGAAGGACACTTCATACTCATCAAGGGAAAGTTCCACCAGAAAGACATCACAATCCTGAATATCTATGCCCCAAATAATAGAGCACCCACATTTGTTAAAGAAACATTGATAACATTTAATAACCTATATAATTTGAGGAGTATTTTCTAAATACTCACCTTTCACTTTAAATAGTTCCCAGATTTTGCAGCCAACATACAAACAGCTTTCTTTGTACTGAATGGGTTCAGATATATACACAGGTGGGTACTGAGCTATTTCTACTCAGATGGCCAATTACTTATTTATTGACTAAAATAATATGATTATATATACATATATATATATATATATGTAATACATATATATATATATACATACACACACACAGAGATATAATCACTTGAAAGCAAATTAGATATATTCTTAAATTTTTTTTTTCTTTTCTTTTTTTATTTTTTTTCTTTTTAGTTACATTTTGTTAACTCTGTGTCCCAGCTGTATCCCGCTCCCTCATTCCCTCCCCAACCCCACACTCCCTCCCTGGTCTCCTCCCTGCCCCTTTCCAAGTCCCCTGATAGGGGAGGACCTCCTCCCCTTTCATTTGACCCTGTTTTATCAGGTATCTTCAGGGCTGGCTGCAAAGTCCTCCTCTGTGGCCTAACAGACTGCTCCTCCCCGGGGGGGGGGGGTGTCAAACAGCCTGCCCTTGAGATCCTGTTAGAAATAGTCCGTGTACCCCTTACTTTGGAAAACTACTTGGTTACTGAGCTACCACAGGCCACATTCGAGCAGAAGTTCTAGGTTATATCCATAGATGGTCCTTGGTTGAGTGTCAGTCTCAGAAAAGACCCTGTGCCCAGATATATTTGGTCCTTGTAGAGCTCCTATCCTTTCCATATCATACTAACTTCCCTTCTTTCATATGATTCCCTGCACTCTGCCGAGGGTTTGGTTATGAGTCTTAGTGTCTGCTTTGAAACACTGCTAGGTAGAGTCTTTCAGATGCCTTTTGTGGTAGACTCCTGTCATAAGTTCAATGCACATCCCATTTGTCTTTCTAAATGAGGATTAATCACCTTCGCTGTGTCCACTTTCATGATTATCTTCTTTAGGTGTGTAGATTTCATTATGTTTATCATGTCTTGTAGGTCTATATAAGCGAGTATATACCAAGTTTGTCTTTCTCCTTCTGGGATACTTCACTCAGAGTGATCTTTTCTAGATCCCACCACTTGCCTGCAAATTTCATGATTTCCTCCTTTTTGATTGCTGAGTAGTATTCCACTGTGTAAAAATACCACAATTTCTGTATCCATTCCTCCGTTGATGGACATCTGGGTTGTTTCCAAGTCCTGGCTATTACAAATAAAGCTGCTATGAACATGGTTGAACAAATGTCCTTGTTGTGTACTTGAGCAAATTTTGGGTATATACCTAGGAGTGGTATAGCTGGGTCTTGAGGTAGCACTACTCCTAGTTGTCTGTTAAATTAACTCTGCTTAGATTGTCCAAATGCTCATGGTCACACAAAGGGGAGTGTGGTGAATATAAAACAGTGTGCAGCAAGCTATACCAACTGCTCATAAAGCATCATGGTTTTGAATTCTGTGAACATGTTTCTAGGACTCCATTCAAGGCTAAGGTGGATACTTAAGTGTCTAGCTTATTGGCTATGTCTTATTTCTTCTGTGGGACTCAGTCAACTTAGTGACATATGATTTCTTGAGGATTTCAGAGTCTTTCCTGCATGGGATTCAAATCCACATTTTAAACTTTGGCTCTATTCTACCTCCTCATTTCTTCTTTTTTACCTCACAGTCAAAAAAAATCACACTTTCCATTTCAAGTATATTGGTAAGCCCACCTTCCTAACATGCCTTTCTTTGTAATTGAAATCTTCCCTCCTCTCACTTCTGAACTTCTTATCAGAAAAATTACAACTGTTCAAAAATTCTGGCTTTGATTCTTACTTCAAGCACATGAAAATACACATTCTTATTCAATATACTGAAAATACTTTTTTCTTGATCACCCATACACAATTTTCTAAATTTAAATGCTTCTTTAACTTCTGGATATTTAAAATTTCAGCACATTTTTTTGGTATGGATTTTTGAAGGTTATAATTATAATATGTTGATATCTTAAATCTACATCCATACATGGCATCTAGATCGCAGTCCCTGTTTGAACACATGATCCAGTGAGATTGCTAATATAAGGTTTGCAGATCTTTGGACGTCCTCCTTCCATTTATTCTGCCACCTGCTGGGATCCAAGCACTCACTGTGATGTTTCCCTCACCGAGTAGGTGAAAATAAATTTTCTATCCACATACAGGACACTATGAGAGCCAAGACTCATTAATTGTGTTAAGTGAGACTCAGAGTGGAGTATCAAACATTAGCTTTAAATCAAATTTAGCAAATGTGACTGGAGTTCTCAGGAGGAAAAAACTCTTTGAATCTTAAATAATATAGCTGTCAGGAATCACATGGAAAGATACATTTCTCATCAGATATGTGCAGAGATGAAATCCAAAGAGTAAGCTGTCAGAATAGACAAGAAAAAAAAGCTGTTGATTGGCCCTTGAACAAGTTAATTTCTTTTGAAACACTATTGGAGTTTCCTTTTTAAATGGATTCATTTTCCTTGGGCTGAACAACCAAACTCATACAAATAACCAAGTTAATTCCAAAGCTTGAATACAGGGAAGATATTTTACTTATTGCTGAATCTTTCTTTATTTACTCATTTATTTAAAAGCATGAAACAGCAAAATATACCTGCATCAGCATTCTTAGTAAATCACCACACCCAGTCTCTGATAAACACTTTTATTATTCATGTTCAAGAAAGATTCAGCTCATCCCTTAAAACAATTCTAGTTCATTCTGACTCTTTCAATAGGAATCAGTATGCAAAGTCATGGACTAGGGAACAATACTAGAGGAACAAGTAGTTTAGAAAAATGATTTAAATGAACAAGTGTTCTCACCATTGTGAATAACACAGAGAAGCCCATCTACAAATGAAAGAATAATGAAAATATGCTACATATACACAAAGATAAAAGTAAAATGTCTTTTATATGCAGTTTTTGCCTATGTGTTATATATATGTATGTATGAGATAATTCAAAATTGTTTTTCAGAATTTCATACATGAGTACTGTATGTCTGTATTTATATCATTTCCACCCAGATATCTTAGCCAACCAGCCCTTGCCATGTCCCTCTACATATCCCAAATTTATGACTTTTCAAATTATTACTATTACCAACACACACACACACACACACACACACACACACACACACACATATAAATACAGCCTACTGAATCCATTTAGTGTTGTTTATGTTGCTCCTATCAATATGTCGTATGGCTGACTGCTTGTGATCAGATAACATATTGAGAGGTTCATCCTTAAGGAAGACCAAGTTTCCTTCTCTAGCACTCATTAATTGCCTGTGGCTCTTCATCTAGGGGTAGGACCCTGTGATATTTCTTTTATCCACATTGGCATGTCAACTGGTGGTGTCATTATGCAGTTCTCGTTTAAGCCATAATATTGTTGAGATTTTATGGGTGATACTTTCTTGTTGCATATAAAAGATATCTTCAACCTCTAGTTCTTATATTTTTCCACGTCCTCCTCCATGATGTTCCCTGAACCTCAGGTACATAGCTTGTGTTGTAAATTTAACAGTTGGGGTTACACAATCATTTGTTCTCTGCATTTTCACCAGTCACGAGTTTCCATATATAGCAATCCATGTGCTCTAAAAACTTCTTTGATGAGAACTGATAGACTAAGATCAGAAAGAAGAGGAGAACCTCCCCTATCAGTGGACTTGGGGAGTGGCATGCATGCAGAAAGGGGAGGGAGGGTAGGATCGGGAGGGGAGAAGGGAGGGGCTTATGGGAGGATACAAAATGAATAAAGTGTAATTAATAAAAAAAAACTTCTTTGATGAAAATTGATATTTACAAATATTTGTGAGTACAAAGACAAATGTTTAGATTGCAGTTAGAAATTCTACTGCTTTATGATTATGACAGTAGCAGGTTGCATTAATGGGTCCAAGATCTCCCCAGTCACAGGTAGTTGGCTAGGTTTAAAGAATCAGGCATGAATTCTTACCTACAGTGTGGGTGAGTCCTTAAATCTTCAGCCTTAACTCTCTCAGACTCCCCAAACCAACCTCTCAAGAGAATGTTCTCTATGTCTGACATACAAATATACACATGCACACAGACACTTACTATGCAGACTATATTTGTTTTCAAGTAAACACAATTTAATATGTTTCCTAATGTCCTTTTCAAATATTCTTAGTATTGCTTATTTCTCTCCCCTCCTTTTTGCTGTGCACTAGTCCCTCTTTCTGCCTCCCAGTTATATCCCCATCCTGTTTTTTCCATTTTATTTTTCATAGCACTTGTGCCCCCTTATTTAGAACTCCCTCTACCACTGTTCTTTTCTATTCTTATTTAGAAATCTCTCTACCACTGCCCTTTTTCATTCTTATTTAGATCTTCGTCTACCACTGCCCATTTTTATTCTTCTCGGTTTTGTAAGAATTTATACATCCATAGTTAAAGATTCAGAACAGGGATCCATAAATAACAGGGCATGAGGTATTTGTGTTTCCTGGTTAGGTTACCTCACTATAATATTTTCTCATTTCATCTGTTGATCTCCAAATTTAGTGATTTCATTTTTACAGCTGAATAATATTCCATTGTGTATATGCACTTTATTTCCAATATCCCTTCATTTGTTGATGGGCATTTTGGTTCTATTCACAATGGGGAGGACTTGCTCACTTTATACCATTTTTCTAAATTACCTAAATTTCCCTAGTATTGTAGCCTATCTTGCAACTTTGCCTACTGATCCCTATTGAAACAATCACCAGGAACTAGAGTTGTTTTAAGAGGTGAGCTGAATCTTTCTTGAATATCAATAACAAAAGTGCTTATCAGATGTTGAGCATGGTGATGTTCATTCATTGGTGGAAGAACATTTTAGGTTGTTTCAATTTCAACTTCCTACTAATACTATAAAGTAGCAATGAACATGGCCGAGTAAGTATCTATGGAGTGGAATATTGTAATGTTGGAAATATGCCACTAAGTTGTATTGATGCACCAAACGATAGATCAACTTTGAGAATTCTCTGCACTGATTTCCACATTAACTCTATCTACTTGGAATTCCCATCAACAGTGAAAGGGTGAACTTATTTTCCTTTATTCTCAACATTATCTGTTGTTCATTATTTCCTTGACTTTTGCAATTTTTACTGGGGTAAGATGAAATCTCAAAGTTCTCTTAAATTTTATTTCTCAATTGCTAAGGATATTGATCTTTTAAAGGTATTTCTTAGCCAATTTTATATTTTAAAAAATCTTAGCACTTACAATCTTTTAATTATAACACATCAAATAACCTTTTATTTTCATGTCTTTGTATTCCCTCTGCAATTATAACTGATATAGAGTTTTCAATGTTTTGACATTTTTTTTAATTCTCAATACTATTACAACTTTTCCTACGGATGACAGAAATCATGTTTGTTTTTAGATTGCTGAAAATACCTATGGTTGTATATTACTGTGCAAAATGAGGATTGCTTTAATTATACATATATTTACGTAAAAAGGCAGGTGATTTGGGGGCTGTCAGGTTTTTTTTTTATGTGTCACTGAACAAAACAATCAGCTTCAGCCTCTGAAGTGATGACATTTAAGGTATTCACTACCTCTTCCAGCTGTGGCTAAATCTTGAGGTAGAATAGCAAGGGAGACTCGTGATCATTAGAGAAATAAGATGGCATGTGCTTCAGCCTGGCACATGATGGAGTTCAGTGGGCTCACAGAGCTGGATGGGTTCAATGTGGCTAATGCCAGTACCTACGAGGTGAAGAGCCCCACAGTGTCAGCTAGGCTGAATCTTGTCTCCTCTTTCTCACTAGGAGTTATGTAATATTTTGCTTAAAGAAATGGTAATCTATAAGGGTTTTCAGCAGAAGAGTGGCAGGATCAGACTTTCACTACAGAGCAAATACACCAAGGAACTGGAGTCTGATTGAACAGAAGCCTGCAGCTTTCATTCTTGCTGGAGGCAAGAATATCAGACACTAGTTAGATGCTTGATGCTACCTGAAGGTAACAAATTGGGAAAATTAAAATAAAATTCAGAGGGCTATTTTTACCTCTCATTTTTCTTTCCTTATGACTCTAACCTGTTGCTTTTTCAAAATCCAGTTTTGGTAAGATTCTCTATATTGCTCCAGATAAGCAACCTCAATGTCCTCTTTACAGGCTGCGCTATAATCACACTGGAGTCCCATAAACACTCCAATGACATCTACACAAAAGGAACTACCCTACTGTGCAGGCTGAAGACTAGCTGACTCGCCACTTTCAAAATCGATGACTCTTCTTTCCTGCATTGACACGTTGGTTTTCGAGCCTGATTCAGGAGAAAATATTCATGTAAGATGTTTCATTAACAGACAGTGCTCTCTTGTTCTTCTCATGTTGTCTCTACTCTTCAATTTACTGGGAAAGTCTAGCAAGCCCAACATGAAACCTAGTGCTTATTCTTGGGAATTGAGAAACTTGGAAGACTACATATAGACATGAGATGGTGAAGAGGAAGCAAAAGCAATTTCAAATCTCAGTGACTCTCAGGTAGTTAAGGGAAGGCAGGTCACCAAAGGTTGCTTTTTTACACAAACATTACTATTTTTAAATGGCTAGCTATGTTGCAGAAAACAAATGTATACTTGAATATACTTACATACTTGAACATAGACAATAATAGATATTTAAGTATAAACATATTTTTCTTCACAGTAGAGATTCCTTGCAGTCTCACAAGCCTCACAATATTAGTTTTTCACTGTTTCAATTAGAATTGTTTTCTTTAATCAAAACACTGATCTTCTTTCATAATTGTAAAAACATCTTTGAACTGTATGCTTTGGACTCTGAAGGTCTGGGTATCATTCACAGGAAGGAAAGGAAACATATTCCTTATAGGCATTGTTATCATATAATCCCAGGGTAGATCATATTTTCCAAGCATGTCAGCCAGCCTGTAACCAATGTTTTTACTTCTACATTGACTCTTTGTTATTAGTTTTGCCCTTGGATGAGACTCTGTTCTCTACCCAAGAACATGTCCTAATTTCTTTCTTTGTTAAGGCATTTTCTATTGTGGTAGATGGCAGTTTGTGATTTCCCCCACACACTTGGCAGATATCCTTATTTCTCATAATGATCACATCCACAGTAGCAATGAATATCAATGATAACAATGTACCTCTTCAGGCGCTTTCCCAAGCTGATGCATCTGCCCTCCTTGAATGACATTCATTACCGCCATGTACCAAGATAATAATACACCAAAGCAAATGATGCCAGCCATTTCTCCATTTTACCAATTACCTCTTGGGCCTTGTTCAAATGGAAACAAAAACACCCTGAGTCCTGAATTAGGTTACTCACCATTGGCAGTTTTCTATGGTGATTCAAAATCCTAATACATAGACTATTCTAAAGTCAGGATGCAAACTTATATCTAGAACTCTAAGCTAACATTATGAATAATAAAGTCCAGCGCTATAAGAAAATTAGATCAAAGAGCTTTTTGAATTGTTATCCCAGGCAAAATCATTACACTTTTAGTGATTAAAGGACGAGTGTGCCCAGACAGGAAAAGCACACTGAAGTGTGTTCAAGAAAGCTACAGGACACCACCTTCAACGGAACCCATGTTTTTTCATGTGAAGAAAATCATATCATAATTTTGTACTTATGAATTGAAAAAGTAACAATGAGGGTTACAAAATGATTTTATATTTGCTATAATCATGTCTCTAATTATTGCTCAGGTGCTTATTGCAGTGTAATTATGATACAAACCTTTTGAGACACAAAAGATGTATAACCCTCACATAGGGAGGAAAACCATTATTTTTCAGTTTCAAAAAGTCAATGTACAAGATGACAAATGAGAGGAAGACTTGGAGGCATGTGCCTGTAAATACTTTGTAACTCAAAGCAGGAAGATAAGGAGTTCAAGTGCAGCCTGTTCTATAGTAGACCATATCTCCCAAAAGAACAGAACAAAACAAAAACACAACACAAAAGCCAAATTGTAAGTAGGAAATAATCATGAGAAAGGAAACAAAATTGTTCAAATAACAACAAAATGAAATTGAAGCTGAGCTGAAGTGTCATAGAGATGATAAGATTTTGTGGAAGGCAGCTGGAGCTCCTGTGATCAAATTACATGCTATTCACCTTGAAAAGGCCAATATTTTGCATTGCCATATGTACCTAATGCACCACACTGTGCCATTTGACATTTGCATATAGTTTAGTATTTGCATATAGTTTAGTGCACATGCATAGAGATATGAGTGTAGATGTATACAAAAGTGTCTCATATATGGCATATAATAGATTCTAAGAATCTATTATGCCAAGAATCACAGTCTGACTTAAAAAATGATCTGGTAATTATAACTCTTAATTACTGATTTATAGGTAGTACAATGCTGGTATTATAATGATAATTAAACATACATTCCAATGTCTGAGAGAATGAATTTTGGAGTTATTATTTTTAAAATAATGAATACAATTCTTTGACAAATATAATAATATTTAGCCATTGTATTCTATTTCAGCAATATTAGACATTACAGACTTAATATTTTGTATGTTGTATGCACTTGCCCAGCTTATATTGGATCTTCCTTGACATCTGACTTCCATCTTAATGAATCTGTATTTATCAACAGTAAGATGTTTTTCCTATTTAATTTATACCTCATTACTATCTTGTCTCCTCCATGGCCTTTCATGCCCCTAGAACTTACCACATTACTCTGAACTTCTTAAAATTCAACTTATGCTTCTACATCTATGTAAGATCATGCGGTATCTATTTTTGTGTGCCTGTTCATTTAGCTTACTATATTATCTCTCAGAATCATGATAGATGTCTTTCTTTAAATAGTACTAAATGCTCTGTTGGTTTGTGTAGACGCCACACTTTAGTAGTTTGCCTATTGATAAGTGACTCCAAGTTTAACTACAGAGACCAATTCTACAATAAACATACTTCTTTTTTTCTTTTTCCTTAATTTTTAAATAAATTACGGTTTATTCACTTTGTATCTAAGCTGTAGCCCCTTCCTCATCCCCTCCCCCCTCATCCCACACTATCTCCCTCATCTCCTCCCATGGCCCTCCCCAAGTTCCTCTGTCCCTAGCCTGTCAGGTCTCATCAGGACTGGCTGCCTTGTCTTCCTTTGTGGCCTAGTAAGGCTGCTCCCCCTTCAGGGGGAGGTGATCAAAGAGCCAGCCACTGAGTTCATGTCAGAGACAGTCCCTATTCCAATTACTAAGGAACCCACTTGGAGACTGGGCTGTATGGGCTATATATGTGCAGGGTTTCTAGGTAATTTCCATGCATGGCCCTTGTTTTAGAGTATCAGTCTCAGAAAAGACCCCTGTGCCCAGATTTTTTCAGTTCTGTTGCTCTCCTTGAGGAGCTCCTGTCCTCTCCAGGTCTTTCTATCATCCCCTTCTTTCATAAGATTCCCAGTACTCTGCCCAAAGTTTGGCTGAGTCTCAGCATCTGCTTTGATACCTTCCTGGGTAGAGTCTTTCAAAGGCCCTCTGTGGTAGGCTCCTGTCCTATTCCCTGTTTTCTCCCTTTTCAGATATCTGTTCCATTTGTCTTTCTGATTGAGGATTTATCATCTTACCCAGGGTCCTCCTTCTTGCTTAGCTTCTTTAGGTGTACAGATTTTAGTAAAAACAAGGAAATCATGAAATTTGCAGAGAAGTAGTGGAAACTAGAAAAGATCATCTTGAATGAGGTATCACAGAAGCAGAAAGACACACATGGTACATACTCACTTATAAGTGGATATTAGACATATAGCATAGGATAAACATAGTTGTTAAAAAGACAAATTTTGTTCTATTTCATTATATGCCTTAGAGATAGATTTCTGGGTCATATGATAATCTACTTTAATTTATATTTTTAACAAGAGAAGAGATTTTGACAAAACACTTCATGTGCCTGGCTATATTATTTCAGCATAGACAATGAGTTTATTTTAAATGATAAACCTGAAACACAAACTCTTCATAGCTGTGTCAATTTAGTTTTTTTTTTTTTTTTTTTTTTTTTTTTTTTTTTTTTTTTTACTTAAATAAGCTTTACTTTCAGGGTCACAGACAAAAATAGGGAAGGCAGTGAGACTTTCTCATACATATAATGGCAACAAGTCTATCATTATGAGCTTCTGGCATCTGGAGAAGTAATTCATTCTAGCACTTTGTGAGGACACTTTAATTTTGATCAAATGGTTGATGTGTTTAAAAAAAAAGAGAAAAGTTTTGTTTCTAAAGTGAAACTACATAAAAAGCAAAGAAAAATGGAAACAAAACAAAATAATTACAAATGTATATGCAGGTAGAAGTCTTCACCTGTTCTCTCTGGAATAGAAGGGGGAATGTACTTTTCCAGGGTATCTGCTTTACTCTGGGGTAAAGTGCAAGAGTATAAGAATTAAAATTATCATGAGCATTTGAAATATTATTTCTCTTAGCTTCACAAATACATGGGCATATTTATTTAAACAACATGACAAAGATTAAAAATAAACCCAAAGAGAAAGCTTTCTTTCTGTTTCTTTTTTTTTCCATTTTTTAATTTTAATTTTTATTGATTACACTTTATTCACTTTTTATCCCCCTGTAAACCCTTCCTTCCTCCCCTCCCAATCTCACCCTCTCTCTCCCTTCTCCACACATGCCCCTCCCAAGTCCACTGATAGGGGAGGTCTTCCTCTCCTTCCTTCTGATCCTAGTCTATCAGGTCTCATCAGGAGTGGCTGCATTGTCTTCCTCTGTGGCCTGGTAAGGTTGTTCCCCCACAGGGAGAGTTGACCAAAGAGCAGGCCAATCAGTTCATGCCCTGTTTCTAAAGACAACTAGAGAAGGTATTAGATTAATAAATAGCTGGAGATTTGAAAGTAATGAAAAGTTTACCAGTGTTTTCTCATCTCTACCATTTGTATGTCTACAGAGTCTGCCATTTGGAACCCACAGAAAAATCAGATTTCTTTGAAGGAAGGTTGTACTAAGAATGGAAATGTCCAAAGCCAAGGCTAGTATCTGGGCATCACTCTACTAAAATTCATTCTGGGAACTCTTTAATAAATACTCAGGCTTTGAGAATTTCAGAGAGAATCTACGCAAATGTTGTAAGTGCTCTCTTCCTGTTCTGAATGTTGGTCTCTTGAATGAAGGCCCAGGATGTGCTTTCTTTGAGGAGAACAAGAAGGAAGCATGAAAGTCAATCCAGAAAATTTCAGGGTCTGTTAAATCTGCCATGACTAGATAAAACTTCCAGTTAGAGAAAGCCTGTAAAAAGAATTGAACTGAACAAAGTAACACATGTATCTTATTAATTTTCTTAGATGCTGCTCAAAATAAAAATATTTTTAATATGAAAAAAGGGTTTTCTAGCTAAGAACCCTCCACCCTTTGTCCAAATCAAGGTTAGACTATGCCTTTCATGACTTCCTATATTAAAAGGCAGTCCATGCTCTGGATGGAAGGTCTTAGTGTCACATTTGCACTTGGTATACTGCATAGAATAAATGTACTCAGTGGGATGTGATTTAAGGGATGCATGAAAGACAATTTTAAAACACTCCTTTTGTGTACCACCTCCCCCAATGCATCCCAATTTCACCAGCATGTACTATATGTTTCCTAAAAACAATTTTAAAGAATATGTCATCCTTTTATACAACTTACACATTCATGAAATGTGGATTTGTACTGTTTTGTCAACCTGTTTTTTTATCTGTGACTTTCAGTGGACAACAGAAGGAATCTGTGATTACAGGAGATCTGTAAAACAGTATTGTGTAACCGGGTAACCCCCTTCACATTAGGTCTTGCTCAGGGAATGTAGGAGGCTCCTAATTAGCTCGTTTTTCTGAGCATAAGGTCATTTGTACGGACCTAAGGAACTCACAAGGAACATTTCTTATATACTTCATTTCTTCCTAACAATGTTCAGAAGCAGATGACAGCAATCTTCTTTCTGCTTGTGAAGCTGAAATTGGAGAAGGCTTTATATCGCTTGTCCAAATCCATACAACTGGGAAATAATAGCTACAGTACACTCAGAGTCTTCCAGTGTAACTCATTACATTGAATGTAAAAAGTCTCTACTATAAAATGAAGATATTTCTCAATTCTACAGTTCTGCCAACTATTGGTTTTACAACACATGCTTAAGGCTATCCTGTGATTTCTATGTTTTTCTGTATTTCTATGTAAGGAGATAATGTTGACTCTTTAAGAAACTAGCACAAAGTTATACCATATATAAATTTAATGTGTTTAGCATCAAGTGTATGCACTTCATCAGAAAATAACAGATAAAGATACTCAAGATCACAGAAGAATGGTCTACCTATTCCCATTAGAGAAAGGATGTCTACTGATGTTGTCTCACTACTGCGGAATCTATTGTTTAATATGTATTTTTTTCCCACAGTTTTCACTTTAGGCACTGTCTCAGAAGTTAAGTCCCTGTGGTTCAGTTCTATTTGGTTTATGATAGAAATATTTTTAATGTACTTGCACAGTCTTAGTCCTGTGTGATAGTAACTAAATAAATGAACAGACTGCATTGTGCTAAAAATTAACAGGTTTAACTGCAAGAATTTTTACATCCCTTTTATACAAATTTCAGGGTGAATCTACATTGGTATGAGAGCCCTGATCTTAGGTTCATAAATGCTGAGTCAATTAGGAGATATATCTAGAACCCAGAGCTGGCCTAGCCCTGAGTGTGGCTAAGATCTGCGTCTGCAAAAGGATGTTCTTGAGTCTCATTCAGAGGGTTGATACATGGTTTGAATTGGAAATGTTCCCTATACGGATTCATGTTTTGAAGTTTGGTTTCTAAGTTGTGCTACTACACTGGAATTCTGTGCAGCCTTAAGGATGTGGGGTCTGTTGGGCAGAATTAGATCATTAGGAATGGATTATACCAACCTCTGGTTCTGCCCAAGTTTCTTTGCTTCCTGGTCCATGTGAGGTGAGACTCCATTACCTCACACGTTCACTGCTATGGATTGGGTCACCCCACGATGATAGAGTGAAATATATTGAAACCAACATAAATCTCTCTAAGCCCAAATGAGTCTTCCCTCCTCTAACTATTTTCTTGGGTATTTTGATGACAGCAAAAACTGGTCCTAGAGGTTAATCCAATAGAGGGCAGTTTCATTATGCCCTGGTGATTTGAACTTGGTCTCTGGATACGTTTAGTAAGGCATTGTGGTAACAGACCTTGAGCTGGGACTACGGATGCTAGTCTACTGCTTCAGGGTACAGAGGCTGGCCTAGCAGGTGATTGGGGGATGCTGGATTTAATAGTAAAGTCACGTGGTCTCCTTTCCTATGTGGTAAATGCCTTACTTAAAACTCTTCACTCAGGTTTGCCAGAGAAAGTGAAAGCAACACTCTCCACCTTTCTCCCTTTCAGTGCATCTTTTAGTATTACTCTGCTACACTCAGATAATCATTTAACGTCATGCCCATTTAATTAAATTCATTTGCTCTATGAAGAAATTTTTATGCATGGATAATTTATCTAAATTTCAGTTTCTTCAAGGGATCATGTGATGAAAAGGTCCCTTTCATGATCTCACTGAGATTATTGTCCAGAAACTTTAGTGACTAGCAGTCATTCATCATCTCATGCATGGACAGGAGACGCCCCTGATGATGAGTTTCTTTATTGAGAAATGTAAATTTCCCTTTCAAGAGTAATATTCTTATTTATGGACTACATTTTTCAAAATAATCCTTATACCAAAATAACCTACTTGTGATTGGTGTCATCTATTCTACTACAATCTCTTTAACTACTTTTGTTATTATTGTTATTATTGATGTTGACCACCAATTCTTGACCTTATAGGCTTAGTGATATATTGGCTCAGCCTCTGGAGTAGGTGGAGCTACAGCCTGGTGTCACTATGCCTGGTTTCATTCAGCCAGTTTTACCATTTAAGTCTTAGATCATATACATTTTCTGTTTCGTTCCCTCCTTCTTTCCTTCCTCCCTCCCTTCCTCCCTCCCTTCCTTCCTTCCTTCCTCCCTCCCTCCCTTCCTTCCTTCCTTCCTTCCTTCCTTCCTTCCTTCCTTCCTTCCTTCCTTCCTT
>NW_026596143.1:7195350-7221466 GCF_907164565.1 Psammomys obesus | reverse complement strand
TTTCTTTCTTTCTTTCTTTCTTTCTTTCTTTCTTTCTTTCTTTCTTTTTCTTCCTTTAAATTTACACAAGGCACTGGTAAATTTCCAAGAAGTAATATCTTTACACGCATCCTTAATCCTCTCCTAGGAATACAGATTTATATGTGAATCTCTTAATTCGAAGTATAGTAACTTTCTTATGGTATGGATAAAATATACAGCAACACTTATTGAAAATATTAGTGGATCTGCTACAAGTTACATCCACAGAGAAAATTCTTCTAAAATATCTGGCACTATTTTAGGATGGTTGAGAGGAGCAACCAACCCCTCAATTAAGAAGAGACAAACTCAAGGTTTCTTCTGTCCTTATGTACCCTATCTGTATGGTTTCCTATTGATCACCTTATTTTAAAAATCTTGGAGAAAACAAACAGGTAACAGGACAGGAGCCTATCACAGAGGGCCTCTGAAAGACTCTACCCAGCATGGTATCAAAACATATGCTGAGATTCACAGCCAAACTTTGGGCAGAGTGCAGGGAATCTTATGAAAGAAGGGGGAGATAGAAAGACCTGGAGGGAATAAGAGCTCCACAAGGAGAGCAACAGAACCAAAATATCTGGGCACAGATATTTTCTGAGACTGATACTCCAAACAAGGACCATGCATGGAGATAACTTAGAACTCCTGCACAGAAGTAGCCTGTAGAAGCTCAGTGTCCAAGTGAGCTCCCTAGTAATGGGAACAGGGACTGTCTATGACTTGAATTCAATGGTTATCTCTTTGATCACCTCCCCCTGATGTAGGAACAGCCTTACCAGGCCACAGAGGAAGACAAAGAAGCCAGTCCTGATGAGACCTGATAGACTAGAGTCAGAAGGAAGGGGAGGAGGCCCTCCCTTATCATTGGGGGAGGATCATAAGAGAAGAGAGAGGGAGGGTAGCCTTTGGAGGGAATGTGGGAGAGGACTACAGCTGGAATACAAAGTGAATAAACTGTAATTAATAAAAATAAATAAAATTAAGAAAAATCTTGGGGTTAGTGAAGTAGAAAAGAACCAGACAGAGAAGGGAAATGGAAAACCAACATCAAATTGATAGCCAATGACAAAGAATTCACTCATTTTATTGGTCCTAGAATCAAACAATCCCCTTGTCTGGCTGTTTCTCTCTCTCTCTCTCTCTCTCTCTCTCTCTCTCTCTCTCTCTCCCTACTCATCTATCTATCATGATGTGTTGGGGAAGGACATCTAGCTAGAGCACCTGTAATGAAGCCTCCCATCCCCACTGAAGAGATGTAATCTCTTTAGTGAGAAGAAATCAGAGAAAAAGCAGGAAGGACTGAGAAAGCCCCTCCTCACATTTGACACTCTGCAAGCATCAGATTTATTCCTTCCTTTTGAGAAAGGTAAGCCACAATTCTAGGATAACTTTTGAACAGCTTATATTGTGCCTTGTGTGACCATAAAAGGCAAAATTAATCCTTTTAAGGGCTTCCCCTTCTCTGGGAAGGAGAGGAGGTAATGTGTGGAGGGGGATGTACAGATAGGGATTAAACAAACAAATGAATGAATTAATGAATGAATGAGTGGATAAATAAATACATAAATGGAGAAAAAACAAAAATCTCTTTAACAGTGCCATTCTTGGGGAGTGTTTGCTCTTTTATTTCGCTCTGTTTTTAATTGCTCGGTTAGGGTTCACTGGACATAATTGTACAGCTCCCTTATTAGAGGGCACAGGCTGTGCATGGCAGAAACAAGCTGTCAGGGGTCTCTTGCACTTTCAGTGGTTTCCTCCCTCAGACCCTCTCCCTGCTGGGTGAATGGAATGGAACCATTCACTCATGGTTATTTCACTGGAAGAGAGGACAGGAAGTCCCTTGAATCCCTTGTATTTCAGAACCAAATGTTAACTTTAAAAGCGTCAAACTTCAGGGTTTTTATTAACTGTAAACATCATGCCTTCTCATCACCTCCAAAGAGCTGTGACTGCTCAGGGGAGAGTTACCCTTCCTTGCTGAGAGCCTCTTTCCTGATTTGCTGTTGATTAAGGCTGATATCTTGAATATGGGTTTTATTCTCCTGGAAGGGCACCTTTTCTGTAAGCGTTTTTCTTTGCCATTGCTACATTCAGACTCTCAGCAACCAAAGTTTCTTAACTCTGAGACCCAAGGAAGAAGTTTTATTCTCCAGTTTTCAAAATATTACAGAAGAAGGATGGGAGCACATGTTTCCTACACCTCATTGACTGTGGCAAACCTGTCAAAATTGTCCATACCTGGTTCTGCATCTCAAAATAATTTTAAAATTGATAGATGCAACTGTGAGAAGAATAGCCCACTTTGAAAGAATTGGCTTCTGATCGTAAAAGTGTACACATTTGAATTTCAAAATTTCAAAAACAATAGTGATTAAACATATAATTTGATTTAATATATTATCTCTTTATACCTCTACCAAGTAATCTTCATAGGACTTTTGACACTTGATATAAGGAAATTTTTTTTTTGCTTTTTTAAATTTTTTATTTATTTTATATTTTATTTTATTTTATTAATTACACTTTATTCACTTTGTATTCCCCCATAAGCCCTCCCCTCCTGGTCCCACCCTCCCACTTCCTTGTTCACCCATCCCCCTCCTCAAGTCCACTGATAGGGGAGGTCCTCCTCTCCTTCCTTCTGATCTTAGTCTATCAGATCACTTCAGGAGTGGCTGCATTGTCATCTTCTGTAGCCTGGTAAGGCTGCTCTCCCCTCAGGGGGAGGTGATAAAAAAGCAGGCCAATCAAATTATGTCACAGGCAGTCCCTCTTCCCATTACTATGTAACCCACTTGGACACTAAACTGCCATGGGCTACATCTGTGCAGGAGTTCTAGGTTATCTCCATGCCTGGTACTTAGTTGGAGTATGAGTCTCTGGGAAGACCCCTGTGCTAAAATTTTCTGCTTCTGTTACTCTCCTTGTGGAGTTCCTGTGCTCTCCAGATCTTACTATTTCCCACTTCTTACATAAGATTCCATGCACTCTGCCCAACAGTTGGCCATAAGTCTCATCCTCTGCTTTGACAGCCTGCAGGGTAGATCATTTCAGGAGCCCTCTGTGGCAGGTGCATAGGTTGTTTCCTGTTTTCTTCTTCTTCTGATGTCTATCCTCTTTGCCTTTCAGGATAGGGATTGATCGTTTTAGCCAGGGTCCTCTCTCTTGATTAGTTTCTTTAGATGTAGAGATTTTAGCAGGCTTATCCTATGTTATATGACTATATGAGTGAGTATGTACTGTGTGTGTCTTCCTGCTTCTGGGATAACTCACTCATGATGATCCTTTCCAAGTCCCACCATTTACCTGCAAATTTCATGATTTCCTTATTTTTCATAGCAGAGTAATACTCCATTGTGTAGATGTACCACAATTTCTGCATCCATTCTTCAGTTGAGGGGCATCTGGGCTGTTTCCAGCTTCTGGCTGTTACAAATAAAGCTGCTACAAACATGGTTGAACAAATGGCCTTATTGTGTACTTGAGACTCTTTTGGATATATGCCTAAGAGTGGTATGGCTGAATCTTGAGGAAGCACTATTCCTAGTTGTCTGAGAAAGTGCCAGATTGATTTCCAGAATGGTTGTACAAGTTTACATTCCCACCAGCAGTGGAGGAGGGTTTCCCTTTCTTCACAACCTCTCCAGCATGTGTTGTCACTTGAGTTATTTATCTTAGCCATTCTGATGGGTGTAAGGTGAAATCTCAGGGTCGATTTGATTTGCATCTCCCTGATGGCTAAGGACTTCTTTAAGTGTTTTTCTGCCATTCTACAGTCCTCTACAGAGAATTCTCTGTTTAACTCCATGCCCCATTTTTTAATTGGATTACTTAATTTGTTGCTTTTTAACTTCTTGAGTTCTTTATATATACTGGATATTAGCCCTTTGTCAGATGTAGGGTTGGTGAGGATCCTTTCCCAGTCTGGAGGCTGTCGTTTTGTTTTGATGACAGTGTCTTTTGCTTTACAGAAGGTTTTCAGTTTCATGAGGTCCCATTTATTGATTGTTGATCTTAGAGCCTGTGTTGTTGGTGTTCTGTTCAGGAAGTTGTCTTCTGTGCCTATGAGTTCTAGGGTCTTCCCTATATTTTCTTCTAACCGATTTAATGTGTCTGGTTTTATGTTGAGGTCTTTGATCCACTTGGACTTTAGTTTTGTTCAGAGTGATAATTATGGATCTATTTTCATTTTTCTACATGTATATATCCAGTTGGATCAGCACCATTTGTTGAAGATGCTGTCTTTTTTCCATTGAAAAAAGTTTTGGCTTTTTTGGTTTTGGGTTCTTTGTCAAAAATCAAATATTCATAGGTGTATGGGTTTGTTTCTGGGCCTTCTATTTGGTTCCATTGATCCTCTTTTCTGTTTCTATGCCAATACCAGGCAGTTTTTATTACTATTGCTCTGTAGTACAGCTTGAGATCAGGGATGAAGATACCTCCAGATGATCTGTTGTTTTACAGGATTGTTTTGGAAATTCTGGGTTTTTTGTTTCTCCATATGAAGTTGAGAATTTTTCTTTCAAGGTCTGTAAAGAATTGTGTTGGTATTTTGATGGGAACTGCATTGACTCTGTAGATTGCTTTTGGCTGAATGGCCATTTTCACTATATTAATCCTACCAATCCATGAGCACAGGAGCTCTTTTCATCTCCTGATATCTTCTTCAATTACTTTCTTTAGAGAATTGAAGTTTTTCTCAAACAGGTCTTTCACTTGCTTGGTTAGAGTCACCCTATGGTATCTTATGTTATTAGTGGCTATTGTGAAAGGTGTTGTTTCCCCAATTTCTTTCTCGGCCCTTTTGTCTTTGCTATAGAGGAGAGCTTCTAATTTTTTTTTGAAGTGATTTTGTATCCAGCCACTTTGCTGAAGGTGTTTATTAGTTGAAGGAGTTCTCTGGTTGAATTTTTGGGGTCGCTCATGTATACTATCATATCATCTGCAAACAGTGATATTTTGACTTCTTCCTTTCCAATTTGTATCCCCTTGATCTCCTTTAGTTGTCTTATTGCTCTGGCTAGGACTTCAAGTACTATGTTGAAGAGATGTGGAGGCAATGGGCAGCCTTGCCTTGTCTCTGATTTCAGTGAGATTGAGTTTCTCTCCATTGAATTTGATGTTGACTATAGGCTTGCTGTATATTGCCTTTTCTATGTTTAGGTATGTGCCTTGTATCCCTGATCTCTCCAAGACTTTAAACATGAATGGGTGTTGGACTTTGTCAAATGCTTTTTCAGCATCTAAGGAGATGATCATGTGGTTTTTCTCCTTCAGTTTGTTTATATGGTGGATGACATTGTTGGATTTCCATATATTGAATCACCCTTGCATGCCTGGGACGAAGCTTACTTGGTCATGGTGGATGATATTTTTGATGTGTTCTTGGATTCTGTTTGCAAGTATTTTATTGAGTATTTTTGCATCAATGTTAATAAGAGAGATAGGTCTGAAGTTCTCTTTTTTTTGTTGGGTCTTTGTGTGGTTTAGGCATCAAAATGACTGTAGTTTCATAGAATGAGAAACAGAATGTTCCTTCTATTTCATTTTTTTTAAATAGTTTGAAGAGAATTGGAGTTAGCTCTTCTCTGAAAGTCTGGTAGAATTCTGTGCTGAAGCCATCTGGCCCTGGGCTTTTTTTGGAAGGGAGATTTTTGAAGACTGCTTCTATTTCTTTGGGGTATATGGGACTATTCAGTCTCTCTACCTGATCTTGACTTAATTTATGTAGATGGAATCTATCAAGAAAATTGTCCATTTCATTTAGATTTTCAAATTTTGTGGCATATAGGCTTTTGTAGTAAGACCTAATGATTGTTTGCATTTCCTCAGTGTCTGTAATTATGTGCCCTTTTCATTTCTGATTTTGCTGAATTGGATAGTTTCTCTCTGCCTTTTTGTTAGTTTGGCTAAGGGTTTGTCTATCTTGTTGATTTTCTCAAAGAACCAGCTCTTGGTATCATTGATTCTTTGAATAGTTTTATTTATTTCTAATTGATTGATTTCATCCCTGAGTTTGATTATTTCCAGCCATCTGCTCCTCTTGGGTGTATCTGCTTCTTTTTTTTTCTAGGGCTTTCCATTGGGCCATTAAGTTTTTTGTATGTGATGTTTCAAATTTCTTCTTGGAGGCACTCAGGGCTATGAGCTTTCCTCTTAGCAATGCCTTCATTGTGTCCCATAAGGTTGGGTATGTTGTGCTTTCATTTTCATTGAATTCTAGGAAGTCTTTTATTTCTTTCTTTATTTCTTCCTTAACCAAGCTGTAATTGAGTAGTGAGTTGTTCAGTTTCCATGTATGTGCAGGCTTTTTATTGTTTCTGTTGTGGTTGAGGTCCAGCTTTAGACCATGATGGTCAGATAGGATACAATGGATTATTTCAATCTTCTTGTATCTGCTGAGGTTTATTTTGTGACCAACTATTTGGTCTGTTTTGGAGAGGGTTCCATGAGGTGCTGAAAAGAACGTATACTCTTTTGATTTGGGGTGAAAAGTTCCATAGACATCTATTAGGTCCATTTGATTTAAGGCCTCTGTAAGTCCCCTTGTTTCCCTGTTTTGCTCTGACTGGATGACCTGTCCCTTGGTGAGAGTGGAGTGTTGAAGTTTCCCAATATTAAGGTTTTGCGATCAATGTGTGTTTTAGGCTTTAATAATGTTTCATTTACAAATGTAGATGGTCTTGTATTTGGGGCATAGATGTTCAAAATTGTGATGTCCTCCTGTTGGAATTTTCCTTTGATGAGTAGGAAGTGTCCTTCCTTATCTTTTTTGATTAATTTTTGTTGAAAGTCTATTTCATTAGATAATAGGA
This sequence comes from Psammomys obesus, assembly GCF_907164565.1. Classification (NCBI taxonomy): domain Eukaryota; kingdom Metazoa; phylum Chordata; class Mammalia; order Rodentia; family Muridae; genus Psammomys; species Psammomys obesus. The sequence goes on along the minus strand of NW_026596143.1, from coordinate 7,214,627 downwards.
TCACTATTTCTGCTTGTTTTCTGGGTCCATTTGCTTGAAAAACGGTTTTCCAGCCCTTTACTCTGAGGTAGTGTTTATCTTTTTTGCATAGGTGTGTTTCTTGGATGAAGCAGAATATTGGATTCTGTTTCCACACCCATTCTGTTAGTCTGTGTCTTTTTATTGGAGAGTTGAGACCATTTATGTTGATAGATAACAGTGACCAATGATTGTTAGTTCCTTTTATTGTGGAGTTGGTGGTCTTACTATGACTCATTGCTTTTTTCCTTTTAATTTTTGTTGGGAAATTATCTTTAACTTATATTTTCTTTGGTGTAGTTGTTTTCATTGGATTGGAGTCTTCCTTCTAGTATCTTCCATAGGGCCCGGTTGCTGTGTAGATATTGCTTAAATTTAGTTTTATCATGGAATATTTTGTTTTCTCCATCTATGTTGATTGAAAGCTTTGCTGGTATGGTAGTCTGGGTTGGCAGACTGCATGACCTCTGCCCAGGCCCTTCTGGCTTTCATAGTTTCTGATGAGAAGTCTAGTGTGATTCTGATTCGTCTACCTTCATATGTTACTTGACCCTTTTCCCTTGCTGCCTTTAATATTTTTTCTTTGTTTTGTAGGTTTACTGTTTAGACTGTGATATGGCATGAAGTATTCCTTTTCTGGTCTAGTCTATTTGGTGCTCTGTAGGATTCTTGTAAGTTTATGGACATCTCTTTCTTTAAGTTGGGAAAATTTTTCTTCTATGATTTTCTTAAAAATATTTTCCGGTCGTATGTTTTGTGTTTGGAACTTTTCTGATTTTACCTTTTCTTTGAGGGAGGAATCAATTTCAGCCAGTGTATCTTCAGCATCTGAGAATCTGTCTTCCATCTCTTGTATTCTATTGGTGATGCTTACCTTTGTGATTCCTGATCATTTCTCTAAGTTCTCCAGTTCCAGGGTTTTCTATGTTTGTGTTTTCCTTATAGATTCTAATTCGTTTTCCTGCTTTGCACCATTTCCTTCATCTGAGTGAACGTGGCTCCTATTTTTTTGTTTGTTTCTTCTCAATATGTCTCTAATTATTCCTGTATGTGGGCAGTTATAGTCTTCTGTATTTCTTTGAGGGCTCTGTTCATTTCTTCTTTTTGTTCCTCTAATAACTGCATAAGCATAGCTTTAAAGTAATTTTCCTGTGTTTCTGCTGAATTAAGATATCCATTGATTTTGGGGGTTGCTGGTGGGTCCATGGTGTCTTGATTTTGTTGGGTGAGTTCTTAAGCTTACCTTTGGCTATTTTGCTTATATGTAATCGTTACTGTTTTTTCCTTGAGTCTGAACTTCAGACTGGAACTGTCTGTCTCTGGTCTCTGGAGTATTCTTCAGGAAGATCAGGGAGGTCCAAGTCAGGTTTGAGAGTGTGTGTTGCTGCTAAAGTTGTACCTAAGGAAGGAAAACCGCTGGCACAGATTCGTTATTGCGGGGAAGTAAGCATGTACGTGTGTGTGTGTGTGTGTGTGTGTGTGTGTGTGTGTGTGTGTGTGTGTGTGTGCGCATGCATGCATCTTGAAGGGGAGTGCTAGAGAGTGTAGGTGCTTGGGATATGGGGATTGGGAGCAAGTGCAGGAGGGGATGTGGATGCTGGCATGGTTAGCAAGCACAGATTGCAGGCACAAAGCACTTGGCACAGGTTTCCTGAATACCCCGTGGTCTCCAGTCTGTGGAGGGCTCTGCAGGCTGGACTCTGATGTATGTGGCTGATGCTGTGGGCAGGACAAGTACTCTCTTGTGAGGTCTGTGCGTCCAGCCCTGTGCTCCATGCTAGAAGCTGGAAACACAGCAGGCTGGGCTCTGCTCTCTGTGTTGGGAAGCACTATGTGCTTCCTCTGCTGCTTCCACCTCCAGCAAGGTTGGAGATTGGAGGTCATGGGGGAGATACCAGGGGGATGAGTGTTCTTAGTCTCAAATCTCAAGGAGGGAGCTCTGTGCCTGGAGCAGGCAGCACTGTGTGCAGGTAAGCTGTGTGCACTGCAGGGTGCCTCCTCTGCTTCAGCTGCTAGTTGCAGGAACTCCAGTAACTCAGGTAACTCCGCTGAAGCTTCCCTGTTGGCTGCTGTACCTCAGCCCCCTCCCCTTCTGTCCCCTCCCCCTTTGCTGCTGGGTTGGCTACCTCTGCAGCTGCTTCTGCCAGTTATGGCAAAGTGCCCGGGATCGATTCCCCAGAAGTTCACAGAGATGTCTGTGATTGGCCTGTGTCCTATTGGACTCAGATCAGGGTTTGTCTCCCTTCTTTCCGGACTCCTAGTACAGTTGTTTTGGGTTCTACAGCCCCTTGACTCACCAATTCAGAGTTTCAGCTCCTCTGAATACAGTGCACGCTGGTGGCCGCCATCTTGGATTCCCCCTGATATAAGGAAGTTTTGACCTTCGGCTGTCCATCAACCACATGTTTGCAGAGGGCTTAGGTATAGACCATACATGCTTCTTAGTTGATGGCTCAGGCTCTGAAAGCCCCTATGGGGCTGGGATAGTTGTTTTTTGTCACTCTTCTTGTGAGGTTACTGTCACCTTCAGATCCTTCTATCCTTTCCCCAGCACTTCCACAGGACCTCTCCTCCCCCCGGAGCTCCGCCCCAAGCTTCACTGCAAAGTCTCAGCCTCTGTCTGTATGCACTGCTGGCTGGAGCTTCCCAGATGAGAGATAAAGTAAAAAGAAAGATGGAGGGAAAGTTCAACCAATGATTGACCCAACCTAAGACCTACCCCACAGTAAAGAGCCAGCCCCTGACACTGATGGTTGCAGAGAGAAGCCTAGCTTGTCTGTTTGAGAGGTCATGATTTTTAAAGAGTGTTGAGGGGTTTATAGAAGGGTTTAAAGGTAGGGAAGGAGAAATGTTATAATTATATTATAATGTCAGAAATAAAAAGAAAACACAGGCTCTTGCACTCAAAAGGGTTCATATTTTCAGACAGAGACAGCAAAAACTTAACAACAAGATTATTCTTAGCATGCATGCTGAATGGCTGCATGGGCAGTTACCAATGAAGCTGCTCCAACTTCACAATTCCCTTTCCCACCATCCTCTGATGGCTTACAGTCCCAGTCCACTGAAATAAACAATTTCCTTTCCTAAATAGGAACTTATCTCATAGAAATGATATAATTTTATTATTACTATTTTAAACAATAGTTCTAGACATGATGTGGATCTCACAATCCTTCTGCCTCAGCTTCCTAGTACTGAGCTCACAGGCATATGCCAGGATGCCTACCAGATCTATTACAAAGTGTTCATGAAATTTTGTGTTATTCAGATAATTCAGAATAAGTCTAATTTTCTGAATTGTGAGGGACAGTTTCTGGAAAGGGGTTGTGTCTACAAAGGCTGACTCACTGATTAGAATTTCAGTGATGTATAGAAATTAGAATGTGGTAAGTCCAGAGCCTAATGACAGTTTATCTTGGACTATCCTTATCTCCTTTAAAGAGCCATTCCTAGTGAACCTCTGTGTTGGATCTGACATTCTGTAACTAGCAGATAAAACTGAACCTAACACCTTGATAAGCAGATAAAAGCCTCTGGGGTGTATTAATCGAACAAGACCATTCACCATTCAGAGGGCTAGGACTCTATCAAAGAGCATCAAAGGCCCAGAGCTAAGATTACTCCACAGTGCTGGTTACACACTTAAAATTTCTGCCAATGCACTTTAAAGATACTTTGATTCGTGACTATCTTGATTATTTTACAATAAAAACTTCATGAGATTCCTTGTACATGGAATGTGAAGCATGGAATTTGGGGTGACCTAAATCTCTATTTATCTAGAGAATGGCCACTCAAATTTGTTTTCAGAATAAACTGTATCTCAACACCTTTGATTTGAGAGCTTTTGTGTTTGCTTTAATTTTTATTTTAAAAAATTGTATATTTTGACTATATTTTTTCATCTCTCGCAGGTCCTTCCAGCTCTTTCCCACCTCCCCAGCCACTTAGCTCATGTTCTTTTTCTCTCTAAAGAAATGAAAAACAAAACAAAACAAAACAAAAAACCCAAAAAGCAAATCGAAACAAAATGAAACAAATTAGAGTAAGAAAATCATTAAGCCAAAAAATAGCAAACTAAAACAAAAGCACACAGCAAATATATGAAGTTGGCTTTGTGTTGCTGGTTACTCCGGGGTATCGGGATTGGTCTGGTGTGTGGTGGACATAGCCAGTGTTGTTCCTTTGGAGGAAACTGAGTTTCTGTTTTCTATCAAGCATTAGTTGCAAAAAGCTTCTGGCTTAGGTGCAAAAATCTGTGCTCCCTTTTGAGCAGTGGGTTCCTGTCTGGAATCTGTGCAGGCCTTACACATGCTGTCAGTCTCTGTGAATTCATACACTGAAGGTCTTAGAAAAAGTTTCCCTTTTAGGCAACCCCCCAACTGTACTCTCTATGAAGTTTCAGGACTACAGATATACATAGCTTCTGTAATATATGCACATATAAATGATATATACTATTACACATATGTATTATTTTATTAAACACACAATGTCCATGAATTTTTTTTTCCTGAGGCTGTTATTATTATTCTTTCTGAATATAAATATCTCAATATCTTTTCAAATTTAATGGCATATCATTTCTCTCCCTTCCTCCCCCTCCACACAAAATTAAAAGAAAAAACTTCAGAATTAGATCATCAAGGACTTAAACACCAGCCACCACAAACCAAAACTTGTTAACAAATCTCAGTGTGTCACGACTAAGAAATTAGTCTGTAAACATGCATGTGCTGTGACAGGCTCATGGCGAACCTATCTGCATTTCAATACAATTTCTTTTCTTTTCTTTTTTTTTGACTTCTGAGGTTGACACTGTTCATAGTTACCACTGGAGGGAATACTTTTATGGACACATAATAATAACAACAATAACAAAAAAGAACCACTTATTGCTGCTGGGAGGATGAAAGAAATATGACAGATGCAAGCCCCCAAAAGGTGAGCTTCCTTTCAGCTTTACAACTCCAGAGAAATAAATTTGACAGTCTCTTGCTCTACTGAAGCCAGCTTCCATCCCGTAGGACAGTTTTTTCAATAAATCTGGTAAAGAATATAGCTGCTGCCTGGATGGGAGATCTCTTAAAAGTGGGATGTAGCCTGGGTAAAATGGCATATACCTTTAATTCCAGCACTTGGGAGGCAGAGGCAAGAGGATCTCTCTGAGTCCAAAGTAAGTTTGTTCAAGCACAGGCAGGACTACATAGAGAGACTTTGTCTCAGAAAACAAAACATAATAAAACTGACAAGACAAAAATACTGCACTTGATAAAGTTCTCTATAGGAGGGAAAAATGGCAGGGTGAGGACATCTAGTACTTTGGCTGTAGTTCCAGGGAAGGACAGATGATGAAAAGTGTTGAGAAACATTAACACACAGTCCCACTTTTTCTTAGATACGAAATAAAACTTTTCTAGATCTATTTTCATGTCTTTCTTTAGCTGATGAAGTATCTCTTCTAATATGTGAAGATATGGCAAACATAATAAGCAACAACAAATTATTTACTTCCATGTAGCAACTAGGTAACCCTGGAATGAAGCATAACACAGCTAGAAATAGATAGTATAATTTGAAGCAATTTACATGGAATTATATTATTTAGACCACCTTGAAGTTATATATCTAAACTAGGACAGCTAAAAAGAAATCATCAGCAAAATCACCACTTTCCCATTTACTTCGTTATAAAAATAAATGCATAAATCTACTGCAAAACTGAAGTTCTCCGAAGAGGTCTTATCTATATTAAGGATGCTGTAGACTCTAACCTCAGGTCAGTAGAACCTCAAGGTGGTAGAGAGATTGAACTCTGTGTGTCCAGAGCCAAAATTATCATAGGCTATCAAAGGCACTCAAGAAAAGAAGTAGCTATTTGCATGTGACCTAACATTCTCTATTATGTAAATCCCTTGGAATGTGTTGAAAGCTGATCAAACAACTGGTTTCTACCACTCTGTAAAACTCCCATTCTATGGCACAGTTAGATACTGTTCTCAATGATGTGCCTGTTGAATGCTTTGATTTATGGGTTCTTCATTTATTTGGCTTTAAAAGTTCATGCATATCACCTAGAGTAAATCAAATCTGTGTTTCTAGGCCAAGGTTCCTCACAGCCATGCCAAATAATCTAGTTTTCAAAAGTTTCTTTTAAGGCAGCATTGTTACATTGTGTTGAGACTAATACAATCCCTGAAAATAAAGAGATATGCAGGCTTTAATTTCCCCTCTAGGAAAGGAATATATAATAAGCAAGGAAATGGCCCAGTGAGAAAGGGGGTGAGAAACAGAAAGAAGGACTAGGTGAAAAAATATGGTGGCTGAACAAGATGTCAGCAGTTATAATAATTTCTGATATAGGACCTTTGAAGCTATGCCCTGCTTGCTGTTGTTTTTATGTCTTTTTTAAAGTACTTTTTATTTTTTTAATATTAGTTACAGTTTGTTAACTTTGTATTCCACTGTATTTCACTTCCTCATTCCCTCCCAATCCCATCCTCCCTCCCTCATATTCTCCCTGCCCCTTTCCAAGTCCACTGATAGGGGAGGACCTCCTCTCCTTTCATCTGATCCTGGTTTATCAGGTATCTTCAGGACTGGCTGCAAAGTCCTCCTATGTGGCCTAGCAGGGCTGCTCCTCCCTCGGGGGGGAGGAGGGGAGGTAAAAGAGCCAGTCATTGAGTTCATGTCAGAAACAACAACAACAAAAGGCCACTGAGCATTTGTTGTGAAAAGAGTGATGTTGGGCATTCTATGTGATTGAGTTTAAGCTATGACACTTTTTGCTCTATTTGTGCTGCTATGGAACAAGGAAGGGTTCCATGCTCAGTGAACAGAAGTCAGCACCATGACATGGACAGTTTTCCTTTCCATGTGTTGGTTCTGGGAGGATTTACAGAAAGGAGAGGACAGTAAGAGGTTGCTTGTTGACTTGTTGCTTGATGGCAGGAAGGATGAGTTTGGTACCACTTTCTGTTAAGTATAAAATGGTCAGTCACTACAGGTCACTTTTCCTTTTTGGGTTAGTTACCTTGCTCTCTGTCAGAAACTTGTGAGGGCAAAAGGCAGTGGACCAGACAAGTTGAATTCTTTTGCATTAGCTCCACCTTAGAAACCTGGTTCCAAACTGTCTTTGAGTTAGATTCTGGAAACATTCTGCTGAAGAAAATTAAAACATTTTGTTATTAAGAAATTTATACCTGGGTGTGCCAAGCCTTAAGTGATATCACTCCCTTCTGCCATATTTATACATATTTACAAGTTTTTATTTTTAATCTCTAATGCAATCAAGAGGCTCACTGTCTTCCCACATCTTAGCCTGCAGATAAGCCTCCAAGGTTCTTTCATAATTAGCTCAATGGTTCTGAAAAGGCACATGCAGGAGCTTACATGATTAACCTTTCAAGGTTTATAAATATTCAGCAGCTCAGTATTATTTCTCCATTCATATAAATCAAAGTTTTGCCCGTGGAAGAGAACAGGGAAGGTGAAGCTAGACATTTTACTCAAGACACATTTTTCTCAGGATATCTAGCTCTACTGTTACCTAGTGTACTATTTGTGATCTTGCATACCCCTTGGAGTACAAGTTTGGGCAGTTTACTTTTGTCTAATTAATTACTCAATTTTGACTTCCTATTGTGGGGACCAGATGATTCATTTCTTTCCTCTGAATCAATTCTACAATCATTAAACAATCCCAGAGTCTCAGTTGGTTTTCTCAGATTATTGTATGCAAAAATGGAAGGTTCCTTCAAATACTCCTGATGATTGGAGTAGGGCTTTAAGAGAAAATGTGACATAAAGATGACAGGAAAATAATTTATATAATATATTTTATGAGTCATGTGAATCTCTGTAGTGAAAAGATGATCCAATAAACTGGAAAATCTATGTATATATTTTTTTCCGGTAGGGCTGACCAACCAAAGGATAGTTTGTTTTTTTTTAAATAAATAAACAATTCAGGTGAATTATCTAATGGTAGTAAACTGGAAGTGGGGTTGAGGCATAAAGCTATTGGTTCACATTCTTTGCTTTGTCTTGTATCTTCTGAGGCATGTTTCTTCTTTATGGGTATAAAAGGAATATCATTTTGATTGAGACTAATGATTATTTCTTGGAAGGTGAACAGGCTTGTATGGTCTGCTTTAGCTGAAAAAGGGGCAAACGTCTTTTCACATTTTGTTATCTGCTTCATAAGAGAAGGGAGAGCAGAGGAGGCAGAGAGGAGAGAGAGAAAGAGAGAGAGACAGAGACAGAGACAGAGACAGAGACAGAGACAGAGAAACAGAGAGAGAGAGAGAGAGAGAGAGAGAGAGAGAGAGAAGAAAGTGCAATGTATTTTTGAGGGTTTTTTAGTCTCCTTCAGCTTTGAAATGTTCAGAATGTCAGGACATCACATTCTGGGCTCTATGAGCTTCAACATTTGCAGCACTTCCAACTGTGAGTGTGGGTGTCTGATCAGCCCTAAGTGTGCCTAGCTGATGTCTGTCCTTATGATCCCAATTAAACCATCTCTCTTGAATGACAAAATCATTTGCTTTCACAGAACGTATCATTTATATCATAGGTTGGCAAGTCAATAAAAATTATGGTCTGCATAAATATGATTCATAAGCAAGCATTTTTCTTTTCAATATTATTAACAATAAAATCAAAAGAAAAGTCATGAAGACTGCATAAAAATCTTCACATGATCTTCAAAACATTTTCTCTTTGATCCTTTCAGGAAAGTCTACCATTTCTTGATGTACATAATTTTGTTACACAATAAAATCACCATATGATTGACATGAATCAACTATGGTGAGCAATCTTACTCTGAAAAGTTTATTATAAGAATGTCTAGATCCTACAACTAACTGTCTTTTGGTCTTGCTCTCTCTCTTTCTCTTCAAATCTTTAGTTTCTTTTTAAAAGCCTATATATATAGGACTCTATCTTTGAGCCACACACTCTGCATACCTATGAATTCTATAATGGAGTATATTAACAGACAGTGTATCTTAAAACTCTTGAATTACCTGCCTCAAGTTCTACCTCTGTATGTGTCCACAATCCTAAATGATTATTCCCAATATTAATTACCCTGGACAACCATGTAAAGCTATGCCCTAAACCAAATCCTCATATTTCAATGTAACAGGCATTAATTTTCATCCTCGAAAACAACCATTCTATGCTGAAGCAGTAGTTCTGGGAAGTTCTTGTAGCAGTTCTTGGGCCATATGTGGCCTGAGTTTAAATACAGATAAACAGGCGTGGAAAGGCAAAGGGTATAGCTCTGTGCAGGAGTTTCCCACAGAAACATGTCTCTGGGGAACACCAAATCACGCTGCATTCCCACAGTTTATGGCAGAAAGAGGGGCTTATCTATGGATTAGTGCAGGACAAAAATGACTTCCTCTTATCTGGCGTATGTCAGCGTCTGTTTTCCATAAGGCCCTATATTTATATAAGGCACATTTCTGGAGTCAGCACACAGTTCTAGAGCTTCAAGGTCCACAATAATTCTTCAAACTTACAGCTTCTGGGAAAAAAATAGGGTCACAGCTGGGCAACCAAGATAGTTAAGACTCATGATGGCTGCGATCATGTCAAGTGGTCCAGCCTCCCTTAATGTGATAAACCAAAAAGCCCAACCTTATGTCATTACTATTTGTCCTAATTGATGTTAAAGGATTGCTATAAAAAAATAGTCTAGATATGTTTCCAAAACAGCTTACTTACTCCTGAATGCTATGAGAGGTGCCAGGATTATAACTGCGGAGGGGGAGTTGATTTTATTCCATAGCTAGCAAAAATACTTTAGGAATTATTATCAGTGAACAGCTTGAAACAACCACTGGGAGGTACTTCATTCAAACATCATCAAAAGCAGTAGGAATTCTTGCTAAACTTTCTTAATGGGTTGTTTCTACCAAGAGCCTGCCAGTGTGAACAGATATAATGCACAGCGATATGGAGTTCCATCCAACTTTATATAATCAGCAAGTGTGAAAAGCTACCACACACAATGGTCCAGGTAGAGCCCTAGCATGAAGAAGCTTCTGAGGAGGCTGACAGAAATTTGGTCAGGGGCAGGGTCTTTGATGGCAGCCAGCACTCTCTAGTCACTACCTAGTGTTTTCTGGAAAGTATCTTATTGTCTCACTCTGTAGTCCAAGCCGACCTTGAGCTTTTGATGAACTTCTGGCCCCCACTATCCACTTGCTCTGTTTACAGGCCTGAGCCACGTTAGCCAATGTCTAGATAAATCTTTTTCTTTGTTTCCCTTGCTGCAGATATCTTATCTGAGAATATCTTAGCTCATGTTTTTGCTATAGGGCTTTCCCACCGGAACTAAAGCACCTCCAGAAAGAGACTGTGCCTGTCGTGTTTGTGCTGTACCGGCAGTTGCTACATAAGATCGGATAAGTGTTTAACAGATGAGGGCTTAAACTGCATGTGACGTCACTAATGAAAACAGGGTCCATGATGCAGCTATACCCACCTGTGTCCACTGCAGGGCGGCCTCTAGTTGTCTGGACCCCTACGGAGCTTGGCAGTGGCGCTGTGCTGCTTGCAGAAGAGTTGCACTTCTTGAAGAGTTTTCGTTGAAGGAAAAGGAAGAAAGTTTTCTGAAAAAAAAAAAAAAAAAAACTGAACGGAAGGGAAAGGTACGCTGATGTTGCTGACGTTCACTGCAAGGAAAATCTCTTGGAGACATTGGGAAGAAAGATAAGAAATCCGTGGTGGGTGGTAGCACTCTGAAAGTCACATCTGGAGTACACAAGATTTAAGATGGAAGATGCAGGAAGTGATGCAATTTGGTGTTATTGAAAGTTTCAGGCAGGTCTGGGGAACGGAGTCACTGGGGAGTCAGGGAGCCTATGTCAGATTCTTAGTGAAAGTTGAGACTTAGTGAAAGCTACTGACTCATGCCTTCTCCCTGTTCCTGTGAGTCTCCATGCCTAGAAACCACCCCCTTTCTACCTTTCCCTTTTCTTTGTCTTATAAAACAAAGATGTTGTGTAGCACTTCCCCCCTTTACGTCTAGGAGCTGCCCAGACAGTCGATTTAATCATCCGCTTACTTTTTGGGTTGAAGATGGGGATGTAATTGAAGGAATTTGCTTGGGTTTGGAAGGCCTTTGGGACACAGTTGTGAGCATTCAGGATCTGCTCGTTTTGACACTCAGCCACTCTGCCTTGACAGCACACTCTTCGGAGAAAGTGAAGTGTCTGTAAAGTGTCTCTCTTGTACCACTCCACATACTCATCTCCTCCTTCACTACCACACAAACACAGGGCAGACATGACTGTTGGCAGATTTTGCTTTGTTGGCCCTTTCACTCCATATATTTTTATTTTTATCTTAACAACAACAACAACAACAAAAAAAACAACAACAAAAAATCCTCTATTATTTTTTTTTTTTCTAAGTAGGCACTCCAAGAAGTAGGGTTGAAAAATCTGTGGAAATGTTTTCCAACTTTATATCTCTCAGAAAAAGGTAGGCAGCAAAAGCTGTTCTGTACCTCTCTTCCTGTGGACTAAAAATGCAGTAGTTGACTCTGTAGTGATCTCTGCTGCCGCCTTGCTTGCTGATTGCAAGCAAGATCCCTGGCCTTGGGGACACTGAGGCAGACTTGAAACTCGCAATTTGATTCAAATTTATAGCAATAAATTTCAGATTATGTGAAGTTGATAACCGACTGTAGAAAGATAATCCTTCTTGGTGCAGCACTGGAAAACACTCGCTAATGTTAGAACCTGAATCATGAAGGTTTCTGAATGTCATTGCCTGTGTGTCTTCTCTCCTCACTTAGCATTTCTGAGCTGGTAGATGCAGTGTCCTTGGAAGTTGTATTTATTCCTAGTGAAATACTTGGCCTCAGCACTTATAGTGAGAGTAGGGAACTAAACCAGAGGGGAGATCACGAGGACAGTCTATTTAAATCTTTTATCATTTCTCAATTTATTTTCCCTGATACTACCAAATACATGCTGGATGTAATGATACACATTTGTAATCCTACCAACTAATAGGGAGATGGAAAATGAAGACAGAATTACATTGAAATTGCAAGGCCAGCTGGCTTGAAGTACAAGGTAGAGCAGAAATGAGGAAGCCCTTACCTTCAGAACAAGGTGGAAGGAGAAATGACCTTTCAGAATTTGTCCTCTGACCTCCACCTACATGTTGAGGCATGATTACACTTAAACATGTACAGAACACACACAGTGGTATAGTATAAAATTAAATTTTAAACTAAAAGATTTAGCAGTGCTCTGTGGTACCCCATTATCATACTTCAGAATAATTAGTATGAATATTCAGAGCTTGTTGTAAATATGAAAACCCAAATAATTCCAAAAGCTGGACTCTTTTAGAATTTTGGAGTATCTACATATAGGGGAAGAAAAATTTCCACAGGGCCTTAGTGACACTCTCAAAAAGCTTATTAGCTATTGAAAAACAAACGTATGTTTATTAAAGTGGGTATTTTATACATAGCGTAATTCGCAAAGCTTAAAGGCTGGATCTCAGCTTTTATAAAATCTTCAGTAAAGACTAGAAAAGTTTTAAACAAATGACAAGCGATGGGAAAGCCTGTAGTGTTGTAGTGGAATTATTGTAATTATTATTAATTTTTATTTTATTAATTTTATTTTATTATGTTATTTTGTGTCTCTAATAAAGGCCTTAAGCTAAAGACACAAAACAATACTAAAATAATTATTGTAAATACTCAGTAAAGTCATGTTAATTTTTTTCTGGTGGTATATGATTAGTGGCTTATTTTTATTGATTACTTCCTGATATTTTAAAGTCATTATTCTGAATACAGACAATCATATTGAAAGGACACTGTTTGCCCCTATCATATATTTTGTTAAAGGCCAGGAAACGCAAGGAGCTCCTCAGTTAAGGGCTCTAATAATCATCATGAGTTCAAATACTCCTGTTTTAGATCTCCACTTCTGTTAATGTCCTCACTGTGGTGGGGTGAGAACCATTTATTTTTCCTCCTCTAGGTTTTTGGCAAATGCTTGGTGTGTGATGAGTATTTCTTGAAGTGAATTTAAATGAAAATTTATATCATTTCTACTTTTCAGTGGATGGAAATAATTGACAACCAGATAGAAAAAAAGGAAACTGTTCCCATTAGACTAAATATTATATAGTTTCTATGTGTTCTGAGATTCATAAATTTTCATTATAATGTCTGTCTTGAAAGAGTTGTTTTATGATCTTGTATTAGTATAAAATGTAGGATATGGTAAAAATAAACCCAAAGAATCTTTTATTTATTTATTTATTTATTTATTTGTTTATTTATTTATCTATCTACTTATTTATTTATTTAATTATTTATTTTACATCAAGCTCGCAGTTTCTTCTCCACCTCTCCTCCTAGTATTTCCCCACCCCCACCCCCCGTGCCTTCCTTTCCCTTCCCCATCAATTTTTCTCTCATCTCATCAGGAAAGGAGAGGCCTCCCGTGGATATCAACCAGCACTGACATATCAAGCTGCAGTAAGACTAGGCGCATCTTCTCCTATTGAGGCTAGACAAGGGCACCCAGTAAGAGGAAAGGATCCCCAAGGCAGGCAACAGAGACAGAGATAGCCTCTGTTTCCACTGTTAGGAGATCCACAACAAAAAGCTAAACAACTGTAACAGGTATGTGGAGGGCTTAGGTCAGTCCCATGCAGTCTCTCTGATTGGACGTTCAGTCTCTGAGAGTTCCTATGGATGCTGTGATTTTTTTTTTCAGTATCCTTGATCCTACCACAGAATAAAGTTGGAGCAGAAACTGAGGGAGTGGCCAGCCAAGGACTTGTCCAGCTTCAGACCCCTGACACTGCTATTTTTCTGCCATACTTGCCGACAGGAGCCTAGCATAATTGTCATTAGAGTGGCTTCACCCAGCAACTGATGGAGATAGATGCAGAGAACCACAGCCAAACATTAGGTGAAGCTTGGAGAATCCTATGGAGAGGAGGGACAAATAATATATTTTTTATCTATATAAACTTTAAGAGGTGGAATTCAATGATATTGTGCAGCCAGGAGGATCAGAAGTTCAAGGTCATTCTCAGATACATAAGAAGTTCAAGGTCACCCTGTCACACATGAGATGGTGTCTCAAAAAACCATCACCTAGGCTAGTTCCATTGTCCGTGGTCACCCACCAACCATATCTACGTAGGTAAGTATGTTGCTTAAGGCAACATACATTTGGGCTGCAGGACAGAGAGAAATCAATCCCACACTGTTTTGGAAACTTCTTTTTCTCTTGCTAGCTTTCATAGTAATACATGGTGCTATAAAACCTGCTTGCTGAGGCAGGGGTAGCACACCAATGGTCTTATCCGGTACTGGACTGTTCTAGGAAAGATGTATCCACTGGCGCAGTACTGGCACTACCGCTGTGGTGTAGCTAACTGTGCTCTGACTTGATCTGAGGCCTGCCCCACAGAAGGCCTTAGTACCATAACCCTGGTCAAAAGCCAATGGCTGGGAAGGTCATATACCCTAGGATAGAACCTGTTGCAGTTACTTTGCTAAATGTTGTCAAGTTGACTTCTAAATAGTTCTGTTTATACCAATGTCCCTGAGCTGCTCTCAATTCTGGTAGGAGAAAGATCTTTCTTCTGCAGTCAGTGCAGAAACTTATAACTGCTCAGAGTGCTGAGAATAAGAGACTGTGAGGACTTAGTCTACAGGAGTGGTGTTTACCAATACTCCCCTTTTCCTGCTGTGAGGCTCAAAGAACATCAGAGGAGAACAGCAGAAAAAACGTAAGAGCCACAGCATGGGAAGCAGTGCAGCAAAAATTCTCTTTTCTGGGTCCAAACTGAATATTCCACTTGTAAACTCATAGTTGTTGTGGCTAAGTGCGCAAGATCAAGCCAATTAAAATTCTGAGACAGATGGAGTAATTTCCAGCCTCTTCCTGTTACTACGAGGTTATTAGCAGTTGATAGTTGCTGAAGGAGAGCGCATCATTCTTCTCTGAGGGTGCTCTCCTTAGTAGGTTTCCTAGGCTCCAGTGGCCAGCCCCACAACCATGCACACATGGGTAACACTCCTTGAACCTAGTAGGTTAGAAAAATAAAGAAGTTGGAAGTGGGGTTGTGTTTGGGAGCATATGAAGGTAGTTGGAGGGAGTCCATGAAGGATGTTTCTGATTCCAGTTGATTGTGTTCATACTGAATCTTGTCGGTAGTGTGACATGCTCTAGGGGAAGTCTGAGCTAACTGGTTATTAGAACATGATGCCAGGGTGCCAGGTGGTGTGTGTAAGGAGTGCCTTGAAATGAAATTATAAGTCAAACTTGAGCCATTACTGCTGACTTTACAAGGATTCAAATACCTATTCTCACTGAAGTATGTCCCACATCCTGTTCAAATGTAAGATTTGGACCGAAAAGACGTTATTGTCTATAAACACACTCCTTCTTTTATTCTGTGGTCTATGCTCTAAGTAAATAATGTGCTTAATCCGATCTCAACATTTTTATGGCCGATGAGCTATTAACCCTATGAAGTAAAATGACAGGTTCTTCAGAATAATCCAAGTCCATTAGGAACAGCATAGAAACAGCTGGCCATACTGGGTGGGACACACTATCAGAAAAAAAAAAAACAAACAAACTTAAAAACATGGTCTCCATCATTTATACAGCCATCACATTTAAGTGCCTTCCCCATGTCTTGTCTTTATTGGATGCACACAGTTAATGAGCAAGTGTTCTCTTTGCCATACTTTTCGTGCCATGGTTATGGTTTCTGGCAAATAATTTATTTAGTCACTATGTTGTTTGTACTGTATACTTCTTTACTCTCTCCTAATGTGCAAAGTGCTTTAAAAACCTTGCAACCATCAAAGTAAAAGATGCAACTCAGTGCCTCACTTTCCAGCTTTGCCACAGGGCTCAATAATCTATAGATCATGTAATAATTTCATTTAGCAGCACAATAAAAGTCAAATTAGCTTCCACGAGACAGTTATGTATGATAATCTGTATTACTGCGGCCTCCTACTGACTGTATTAGCATTGTAATGTTATTTCTCCTTCTAGGATTCTCTGAATCTTTTTCTTTCAGTTTATATTTATTGAATCATTATGAAAACTGAATTCTTAAAGTCTCGAAGAAATGAATTTTTATAAAAAATTAATGTGCAGTGGTAATGATCTTGACTTCCAATGTATCACTTTTCCCTGCTCTAAAGTGGTTCCTTCGGCTGCTAGATTTTCAGAGTGGAAAATGGGCCTCTGTTGAAAACGGATGGCTAGACTCTGTGTCGCCATCACTTAGAGCCAGCATTTCCAGTGGCCATTTTTTTTTCTTTATACAATGATATCCTCCAAAGTTACTATTCTTTATTGCATAGGAAGTCCATCGTTTTGTCTGCATTTTACAGTGCTTGACCACAATTCCTAAAAATCTTTCCATTGGAGCATATGTGTCAGGGAGGGGCATGGTTAGGTGTGCATGTGGATGAGTGTGTGTGTGTGTGTGTGTGAAGCTTGAGAGTCAGGTGTAACAAGAACATCTTACTGACAAATTAGAAATGAAATTAAAACACATTTTAGTCAGACAAAATGCTTTGATGGTTCCAAAGCCTTGGGCTCATGCATTTTCTTAAGGACCTTTTAATAATGTGGAGATTTGCTATTTACCTACTTTACATAATACTCTTCATTTTCAGCTTGAAACTACTTAATCATGATCAAGTTAAGGATGGAGAGGTTAACAGTAGGAAATCATCTACCTTAAAAAAATAAAACAACAATCAACCATATAAGGTTTCAGTACAAACTACTATTTATAGATATTTCAGTCGTAACCACTTATTATAAAATCTCTATGCAGTGGAATACTGTTCAGCCCAAACATAGCCAATTTTTCATTTTGAAGCAACAGAAAGCTCTCATCTGCTTGGACACCTGCCTCGGAGTCTTTTCTATGGTTGATCATTCCTCTTCACACTCCAATAGATTGTTAAAGTATTTTCAACTTTCTCCCAGCTGCCTCACTCCAATTTACTAGACAACACTGTCTAGGGGTTCTGTTATTTTAGTGCTTCTGTGTGTATCCAACTCAGCAAAGATAATAGAACATCATCTCAGTTTTGAGAGGTTCATCTCTTCAATGCAATGCTGAGCTCTGGCCAGAAAGCCCCTGAGAAAGCCTTATGGGATTTGTTTCATTGAGAATGAAGGAAAATGGAGAAAAGAAGCAAAGTATGCACTGTGCTTGCAACTCAGATGTTTATGGCAGGACTGAGATGATAGAGAAGGCAAAAAAATAAAGGAAGGAAAAAAAGAAAATATGTAAGAAAGAAACAGGAGAGATGAGGGAATCAGTAGAAGAGGAAGAGAAGATGAAAGCCATAAGAATCTACATGACTTTATTCTTTGTTTAATAACAAATCTTCTTAAAGAGCTTAGCTTTCCAGAAAGGAAACAAAACCTTGATGTAGGCTGCCATCATTCTTGTAGTTTGTAAGTTTTCTGTTCTGTGTTTTCCTAAGTGTCCATAATGGTATAATTGGTTAGGAAAGATAAACTTACAGTGAAAGAAAGAAAAATGGGTTGGATTGACTGAACAAAGAAGAACTTCATGAAAAAACTACCATGGGCCATTAATGTAAAATCTTCCCTATTGATGACATGGTGAGAATCTGCCCTCAGAAGCACCAGGAATAAAGACACCATCCTCTGCCCCAGTCCACTCCAGTTCTCAGTCCACCCATTTTGTTAATTATCTGTTCTGTTCTAGATTTATGCCAACACAATCTTTCCACAACTGGGGCTTTCAAAACACCTGGCAGGAATTTTCGAGTCTGGCTGTAATTACAAAATCCCAAATAATTCAAGACACATATTATTCATCAACTGTAAATCCATAGCTCTATCTTTTTCCTGAGTTCTGATTCTGTGTTAGAAACTCTATTTCTTTTAATGCTTTCACTTTATATAAAAATGACTGTTGCAGGTAGTAGTTGCCATTAAATGACAGCCTCATCTCTTTAGAAGCATAGTTGGTAAAGACGTTATGTTAACTTAGTCAGCATTCTTCAGGAGGAAAAATAATTTCCACCTTAAGTTTTGGTGACTAGCCTAGAATCATCATGTAGCCATCAATGACCTGTTTGCAAAATTTTATGCTCAATTACATGGACAATTCTCCTTTTTCTTTATTGTTTTTTCTCCAACTCACTAGTTTGACATACACACACACACACACATACTTGCACCCCATAACAGTATATATACAACACATATGCAGATATATACACATATATGCTCCATACCAGTCACTTTGCCAGACATCACAAAAAAACAAACACAAATAATATAGAGCATCATCTATTTTTTGAGGTGCTCAAGTCTTAACGAGGAGACATAATGTTCAAGAATTAACTGTGACACATCTGAAAACCTGCATGATAAAAGGCTCATTGTCCTGATGTGGAAATAATTAACAATGTCTAAGAAATTGAAGGAGGAAGGCAAAGGAGTTCACAGGGATGAAGTGACACTGGAAACCTTGGTGGGTTCAAGAATTGTCTGAGCTCACACATGCAGCAGGGAGGAAGAGGACAATTTCCCAGGATTCAGTGATGCGAATGCAATGAGATGTGTGCTGTATTCCTTGAAGAGTGGATACTTTGGTGTGTTCAAGATAGCATGGGAAAACAAGCCTGTGATGCTCATTCTTGACTGTGGTCTGGTAACATGTATAGGGCAAAGGATGTTGAAGGATAGAAGACCTGCATGAGCCCTGCATCTTCAGTCTACCACACTGTGGTCTATGCCATTCTTCCTTCATCTGCCCTTCAGGTTTCGCATGTTTACATAGAGAGTGAAAATAATAATTCCTGCCTCATGTTATGGTTTCCGAGATCAAATTAAGCAATGCATATATAAAAGTCAGAGCAAAACTTGGCAGTTAGAGATAAACTAAATAATGTTAACTATTGTCAATATGATTTGATAGTAAGGAAATAAAGTTGGTTGTCTTTGAGATATTAGCTGGCATTGGGTACTTAATGCTACACAGAGAAGTTAATTTTGGCTCATGATTTTGGAGGTTCAAACCTAAGATTGGACAGTATCATCATCTGGAACTTTGTCAGTGACATCATATCATGGGACGGACTTAGTAATTACACCTAGAACTGGAAATTATAGAGATACAGGATGTGTGTGTGTGTGTGTGTGTGTGTGTGTGTGTGTGTGTGTGTGTGT
>NW_026596143.1:7148507-7195340 GCF_907164565.1 Psammomys obesus | reverse complement strand
TGTGTGTGTGTGTGTGTGTGTGTGTGTGTGTGTGTGTGTGTGTGTGTTTGTCAGGGGTCCCCTTATATCTGAGAGTCCACTTGCAGTGATCCAAGGACCTCCCCCACCTCTTAAGGGCCACAGTGCCACTAATACTATATTCTTATGGTTAAGCACATATGACGTAGGCCTTTGAAGGACACTGCCCCTTTTCACACTGAGGCAAAGAAGGTCAGATTTCTTTGATGGTGTCCACTCTCGAGTCAGGCAGGCTGAAAAATGCTTATGACCTTGGGAATGCTGCCTAATACCTCTGTCTTTGTAAGTTAGAGAGAAAGTCAATAAAGCTTCAAGGCTTGGATTTCAGGAAAAAAGAGATGTAAAATACTCAGTATAGCACACATCACAATGAGGTACTCTATCAACTTGAAGGTAAGGTATAGGGTAAGTCAAAAAAAAAAAAAGGTTTTGTATTTACTTCTTGTCCCCAAACAGAACACGTGAGAATTACATGTGAGTAGTTCACCTGGCTTTGGAAAAAGTTGTGGCTGATGTTTAGGTGGTGGAGGTTTGTGTGGCGATTTCCTGTGAAAAATGAAGCTTCTAGAAGCTTCTATTTTTTTTTCTTTTTTTTTTTAAATCTTTTATTTATTTTTTATTAATTACACTTTATTCATTTTGTATCCCCCCATAAGCCCCTCCCTCCTCCCCTGCCAATCCCACCCTCCCTCCCCTTTCTGCATGCATGCCACTCCCCAAGTCCACTGATAGGGGAGGTCCTCCTCTCCTTCTTTCTGATCTTAGTCTATCAGTTCTCATCAAAAGTGGCTGCATTGTCCTCTACTGTGGCCTGGTAAGGCTGCTCCCCCCCCAGGGGGAAGTGATCAAAGAGCAGGCCAATCAGATTATGTCAGAGGCAGTCCCTCTTCCCATTACTATGTAACCCACTTGGACACTGAACTGCCATGGGCTACACCTGTGCAGGGGTTCCAGGTCATCTCCACAAATAGTCCTTGGTTGGGGTAGGAGTCTCTGAGAAGTTCCCTGTGTTCAAATTATCTTGTTCTGTTGCTCTGCTTGTGGAGTTCCTGTTCCCTCCAGCTCTTACTATTTCCCACTTCTTACATAAAATTCCATTCACTCTGCCCATCAGTTGGCCATCAGGCTCAGCATCTGCTTTGACAGTCTATACTGCAGAAGCTTTCAGAGGCCCTCTGTGGCAGGTTTCAAGGTGGTTTCCTGTTTTCTTCTGGCTTTCAGAGGCCCTCTGTAGCGGCTTCCGAGGTTGTTTCCTATTTTCGTTTTCTTCTGATGTACATCCTCTTTGCCTTTCAGGATGGGGATTGAACATTTTAGTTAGGGTCCTCTCTTTTGCTTAGTTTGTTTAGATGTACAGCTTTTAGTGGGTTTATTCTATATTGTATGTTTATATGAGTGAGTATATACCGTGAGTGTCTTTTTGCTTCTGGGTCAACTCACTCAGGATGATCCTTTCCAGGTCCCACCATTTACCTGCAAATTTCATGATTTCCTTATTTTTCATTGCTGAGTAATACTCCATTGTATAGATGTACCACAGTTTCTGCATCCATTCTTCAGTTGAGGGGCATCTGGGTTGTTTCCAGCTTCTGGCTATTACAAATAAAGCTGCTACAAACATGGTTGAACAAATGTCCTTGTTGTGTACTTGCGCCTCTTTTGGGTATATGCCTAGGAGTGGTATGGCTGGATCTTGAGGAAGTGCTATTCCTAGTTGTCTGAGAAAGCGCCAGATTGCTTTCCAGAGTGGTTGTACCAGTTTACATTCCCACCGGCAGTGGAGAAGCGTTCCCCTTTCTCCACAACCTCTCCAGCATGTGTTGTCCCTTGAGATTTTCATCTTGGCCATTCTGATGGGTGTAAGGTGAAATCTCAGGGTTGTTTTGATTTGCATTTCCCTAATGGCTAATGAGGTTGAGCATTTCTTTAAGTGCTTCTCTGCCATTCGATATTCCTCTGCAGAGAATTCTCTCTTTAGCTCTGTTCCCCATTTTTTAAGTGGATTACTTGGTTTGTTGCTTTTCAGCTTGTTTAGTTCTTTATATATATTGGATATGAGTCCTCTGTCAGATAGAGGGTTGGTGATGATTCTTTCCCAATCTGTAGGCAGTCGCTTTGTTTTGATGACGGTGTCCTTTGCTTTACAGAAGCTTTTCAATTTCATGAGGTCCCATTTATTGATTGTTGCTCTTAGAGCCTGTGCTGTTGGTGTTCTGTTCAGGAAGTTTTCTCCTGTACCAATGAGTTCTAGGGTATTCCCCACTTTTTTTTCTAGCCGATTTAATGTGTCTGGTTTTATGTTGAGGTCTTTGATCCACTTGGACTTCAGTTTTGTGCAGGGTGATAAGTATGGATCTATTTTCATTTTTCTACATGTAGACATCCAGTTGGACCAGCACCATTTGTTGAAGATGCTATCTTTTTTCCATTGTATGGTTTTGGCATCTTTGTCAAAAATCAGGTGTCCGTAAGTGTGTGGGTTTATTTCTGGGTCTTCTGTTCGATTCCATTGATCCACCATTCTGTTTCTATGCCAGTACCATGCAGTTTTTATAACTGTTGCTCTATAGTACAGCTTGAGATCAGGGATGGAGATACCTCCAGAAGATCTTTTATTGTAGAAGATTGTTTTAGCAATTCTCGGTTTCTTGTTATTCCATACAAAGTTGAGAATTTTTCTTTCCAGGTCTGTAAAGAATTGTGTTGGCAATTTGATGGGAATTGCATTAAATCTGTAGATTGCTTTTGGTAAGATGGCCATTTTTACTATGTTAATCCTGCCAAGCCATGAGCATGGGAGATCTTTCCATCTTCTCATATCTTCCTCTAATTCTTTCTTCAGAGACTTGAAATTTTTTTCATACAAGTCTTTGACTTCCTTGGTTAGGGTTACGCCAAGGTACTTTATGTCATTTGTGGCTATTGTGAATGGTGTTGTTTCTCTAATTTCTTGCAAACCGGATCCAAGAACACATCAAAGATATTATCCACTATGACCAAGTAGGCTTCATCCCAGGTATGCAGGGGTGGTTCAATATACGGAAATCCATCAATGTGATCCACCATATTAACAAACTGAAAGAAAAAAACCACATTATAATCTCCCTAGATGCTGAAAAAGCATTTGACAAAATCCAACATCCATTCATGTTTAAAGTACTGGAGAGTTCAGGGATACAAGGCACATATCTAAACATAGTAAAGGCGATATACAGCAAGCCTATAGCCAACATCAAACTGAACGGAGAGAAACTTAAAGCAATCCCACTGAAATCAGGGACAAGACAAGGCTGCCCACTCTCTCCATATCTCTTCAACATAGTGCTGGAAGTCCTTGCTAGAGCAATAAGACAGTCGAAGGAGATCAAGGGGATACAGATGGGAAAGGAAGAAGTCAAATTATCACTATTTGCAGATGATATGATAGTATATATGAGTGACCCCAAAAACTCTACCAGGGAACTCCTACAGCTGATAAACACCTTCAGCAAAGTGGCCGGATATAAAATTAACTCAAAAAAATCAGTAGCACTCTCGTACACAAAAGACAAAAGGGCTGAGAAAGAAGCTTCTATTTTTAACAGACACATATTTGAAGGTATTGTATTTGCAGCCTCGCGTGCTTCCTGTTTCTCCATTATCCTAAATGCAATTTCTACAATCAAGCAGAGCCCCAAATCTCGATGTGTGCCGCTGGAAGCAAGACTTCTGACTCTGAGCATTAAAAATGCATTTAGCCCATGAAGCTTTTTGGCAGAGAAGCTTATTTCAAATGGCAGAGTCTGTGGTGAGCCAGAGAGGATGGCGCAACAGAAAGAGGGATCCAGCCAGAGCATGAGCTGGAAACAAAACAATGGGCATCGATAGCTATTTACTCCTGTAAGTGTTAGAAAAAACATGTCAAAATTATATTACCATATATGTATATACATACATACACAAACACACATATATAGGACTCTTGTTACTCTTCTATTGTTCTCAGACATGAAAACGTCTTAGACATGTTAGCTGATTTTAGTAAGAAAATAGCAGAGGTTGTTTGGATTGTGTGCTATAAAATTCATCTTAGCATACACCCTACTGTGTGTCATGTTACACAGTGGTTATTAAGATGAGGGAAGGAGGTCTGGTCTCATCTTACAAAGACTTGCAGTCAGTTTCCAACGAATGAGTGCAATCCAAAATGCACCCACTTCCACCCTGACGGTGTTCACTTAAGCAGCCCTCTCAGAGCCTGCTTAAGAAATCTGTGGGGAAGCATGTTTCAGCTGACATATGCATTTCCTATGACGACATGCTAGCAAAGTGATCAGATTCACAGAGCTGAGGTGACAACTGCGAACCCATCCACTGAAGTGTCATATTCTCATCTCAATCACTCAGTGCGCTGCAGGGGTGTGTTGAGATGTATTCATAAGGAGATGGACACAACACAGTACTAACCACTGCATAATCACTTTTTCAAAAATACCTTAAGACAGCCAGTGTGTTTACTTGTCCTCAGTACACATTTAGAGAATTATTCTGAGAAGTTTTCTAAAGTGGACCAAAGGATCAAGTACAAAGTAAGGGAGAAAAGCGTGATGTCTCACAAAGCAGAAGTAAGGATAAGTAAACTTGGGAGTGCATGGTTCTGGCACCATGCCAGCTCCATTTCCAGCGTTCCTCTTCCTTCTGTGTGGCCAGGTGGGGAAAGCAGAAGCAAAGACATAGGGAGGATCATGGTGTGCCTCATATCTCCAACCTCAAGTTATAAGTGGCTGTGGTCAGCTTTCTGTAAACCAGGGTGAGCCCACAGTTCTGAGGCCTCTCTCCTCTGACGTGTTGTTTTGGTATTTAAATTAGTTGCTTGGAGCTGTACAGATATCCCTAATGGGAAAATCCTCTTTGCCTTTGCGCATTCAGGTTTTTTTGGGACTTTATATTTTCTTTTCCTCTTTGTTCTTCTTTGCATTTCCTGCCTTAGTTAAATTATTGTTCAGTTTTACTCATTTTCTATTTCACAATCTCTCAGTTATTATCAAAGCTTATGGCTGTTTCAAATTGTTGAACTTTACATACTTCCTATCATGTAAGACAGATGTATGAAACAGACATTTTGATAACCATGAGTAATGAATGGGATTCTATAAGAGATGCTGTCTTGCAATTTAGTATTATTGTGACTTTTCTTATAAACCTCAGGCACCATGACCACCAGCTTCTACACACATGGACTCAGTCTTTTCTTATATCTGCCCCTAATTCTGTCTTCCTAATTCTCCTACTACTTCCCCGTTCATGAGCTTTACCATCCTATTTTTCTAAGCCATTATGTAGGAATCCAATTTCTCCTTTAATTTACTAAACAAACCTTCTTTCTGTTCACATCACTCCTTCTGTTTGCCAAATTCTAAAATAATACAAAAATAGTTTACCAAAGCTTTTTGGTGAAACAAAACAAAACAAAAATAAAAATCCATTTCTTGTCCTAAAAGTAACAAAGCTATTTTAGTATGCCTTCAGTTTGGTTAAAATATAAGTACAAACACATCTACAGTTTATGGGGAGAAGGCTACTGTGTTAGATATAGATACATCTCTAGAAGGCCAGCCTCAATAAAAGATGTGAAAAAAATCTATGGTTTTATTTCATTTTTTTTTTATTGGAAAAATCAGAGGCAAGACAAGTTACTGGAGAAACGTATTTAAAAGAGCTTCACTCCTATGAAGAAAAAATGATTCAATGAGTATTTGTATGTTTTAAAACTTTGTGTTACATATATTTTATGTAATTAAATATTTCCTTACAGTTTAGGACAGTGTAGGTTTAACACAAGGCACAAAACATATTCCCTTATGAATCCGTAAGAAGTGAATATACATGAGGAAAAGCAGGGCCAGGTGAAGAGTAGGTCTACATGTTCATAGCACTCTGTAGAGAAGACTAAGGATATTATTCTAACCAGAAAACAATGAAATTCATCAATAAATTATTGGAAAAGGTTGGGACATAACAGATGATGCTGATAAATCTAAAGATGTTGATTATGATAGACACCTAGTTAGACAGGAGACAATGAGCATTATAAATGTGCAGTCTCGGAACATCCCGAGTACATCCAGACTGTAGAGCATCTTGTCTCAGGAAGTCTTCAGGTACTCAGAAAACTATCCAAAGAACACTTCTATTGAAGAATTCTTGCTATTCTGAGCATGAATGTGCCTGTAACCTAATATTTCTATTGAATTTATGGGTGGATATTATGAATACCTGTTGGGATGCTGGTGAGCTGCAGTTGCATCTGGGTTAAGAGTTCTTCCATCTATTGATCTCAGCACAATAAAGGTAAGTGGTGCACCTGGAAATTGGATTTTTCTCTGATGGAGATGTGCTGAATCATGAACTATAGTTATACCCCTCATGTTTCAGGGACATTTATAAAAGCTGCAGGGACTAAATCAAATCAGACCTGGAGAATGCAGAAAAAATATTTGCAGCAAGCTTCAAAGGGTCATCTAAAATGTCACTTAAAAGAGTAGTATTTCTGAAATTATCCTGGGCAGAACACAGAGATTTTCAAACCACATCTAGTGTTTTCAGTGTCGTTGCCTCACTTAGGTTTCTAGACGTTGCATTGAAATTTTAATAATTTTCATAATATACGTAATATATGTGTGTGTTCAAATATATACTTAAAGAGCAAGATATAGCTTCTGCATTCTAAAACCTATGTATATTTTAAAGAATAACAAGTACTTTAGATTAGGTCTCTTATACGAATATTTACTTCAACTAAACTTAAGCAGCCAGTCCTGAAGAAATCTGATAAGCTAGGGTCAGGTAGAAGTGGAGGAGACCTCCCCTATCTATGGACTTGGAGAGGGGCAGGGAGGAGATGAGGGAGGGAATAAAGGAGTGGGCTACATCTGGGATACAAAGTTAATAAACTGTAACTAATATTTAAAAAATGAAAGAAAAATGAAGATAAAAAAACTTAAAACTCGCAGAACAAGTAGCTTAAAATGTTTTGACACAATTTATATTAAGTAAGAAACTGGAAAATGGAAGCTGAGGTACAGACATCTGTCAATGTATGAAATTTTGTTTAATGACAGATGTTATGTTACTAGAGTTGGAAAGCAAAGAAAGGTTTCTGAAAGGTGCAGATGTTGCTGATACAAACTTAACTGAGTTCTCAAACTTTAACCGAACTCCAGTGCTGGATTCTAATCTAATGAGACCCAGCTTTGCTATCAACACTGTTGCTTATGGTTACTGGTGCACTGATGAAAACAGCAGGAAGTGCCACTGATGTATTATAATACACTCAGACCCTGCACCCACTGTAGGGTTTATAACCACCATGTTATGTTTCCTCTCTGTACTGACTCACTTGCTCAAGTAATATCAGAAACTCCTTCAGGGTGAAATTCTCTAGCATTGGCCTTCAGACCGTGAAATCCATAGAATAGACTTTGCTTTTCCGTTACCAGTGTGTGACCATGGGCCAAACATTTAATTTCCCTGGATGCATATGCTAAATAGTATTAATAATTCCAGTTCACTATATGCCAATACTTTAGTCAGTATTCTTTCTGATTATTAATAACCTTCCTAAATAAACATATTCCCATTGACTTAGGGAAGAATTATGCTCTGAAAATGCTAAAAAAGAAATGCCCATACTTATAAAGTTAATAAAAAGCAGAAATGGACTTTTAATTGGGAAATGTTCATTCTGAGAGTGTTTTTATTTGTTATGGTCATTTTTTTGCTTGCTTTGTTTTCTCCTGATGGTCTGTACATAGCCTTGGCTAGCCTGTAGCTAGATAGTTTATTTCCAAACTTCTACTTTAGCTACCTTAGCTGCGGATTACAGGTGCGTGCCTAAAATCCACATTCTTAGTAAGCATGCTTCACTGTCTCCTGACTGTTCCATATTAGTTTGGTGATGTAAGAGCTAAAAACACACATTAAGATCCAAGTAGCCTGAGCTTTAATCCTGGTAACTGGCTCTGAGAGGTTGGTGACTTCAGTGTTTTATTTTCTGTGTGCTTCAGTGATCCCACCAGCAAAATGTGGGTAATAATAGTATTACCTCCTAATGTGTGTGAAATGTTAAGTCAAACAGAATGGTCTCCAGTGCAAATGAAGTAATAGTTTAGTGTGAGTGATGATTTTTCCTGTTAAACTAAATTTAAGTATAAAAACCAAGGAACATGTGAAAAATACAAAGGGTTGGTCAACAAAATATTTATTAATCTGTTCTGGGTTTTAGACAACACTCATAGCATTCAAAGCATAATAATTCTTCCTAAAAATAATGATTCCACAGAGTGAAAACCCTATTGTCTTGGAATTTCCCAATAAAACATGAATGGCTTCCATGAATTGAAAGTCTTAAGAGAGAAATAAATTTCCTTCAAAGGTATTTTATAGAAATAGATGGCAATGAGTTTTCACTCTGCTGTATTTTTTACCAGAATGAGAGAGAGAGAGGAGAGAGAGAGAGAGAGAGAGAGAGAGAGAGAGAGAGAGGGTGTAAAGCACATGGTTTTAGTCCACTTTTGAGCAAAAATATTAAATGTTGCTTGTATCTTTGATTATCATCTTCTTTAATCATTGTGATGGGGTGCATGAATTCTGGATGTGTATGTGTGAGTGAGTCTGTGAATATGTTGTTGTTATGAGTGCAGGAGTGCCACAGTGCACATGGTGAGGTCATAAGACAAACATAAGCGTCTTTCTTGAGGACAACCTCATTCCTTTTCTTCCATATTGTTTGAGGTACTGTTTCTTGTTGTTTGCTATATGTCAACATAGCTGGTCCACAAGCTTTTATGAATCCTCCTGTCTTTGCAACCCACCTAGCTGCAGAAATGCATGTAGGACATGCTATAGAATGCTGCAAATGCATCCGACTTTATAAGGGTGCTGAGATATGAGCTCAGGTGGTCATGATTTGCATGATGAGTGCTTAACTCACCAACCCATATCATAGTCTGGTTCTTATATTTTTAAGTGACTTCTCAGCTTATGGATTTAAAGATATTATGAGTCTCTTTATTTATTTTGACTTTTTTTCTTTGTGGCCTAGAGAGGGTTATTAATACTGCATGAGAGCTTATTTATATTTATAAAGTCTCAAAGAGCATAAAGCTTCAAAGCCAAAAAATTTGAGTCTTGGACTCTCGTGTAATCCAATTGGTGCCTGAAATGATGAAAAGGTATTACCATCATTAGAAATCAGATTTTACATAAAATCAACAAATCACTTACTTAAGAAGACAATTTCCAATATAGCTGTTTTTGACATTGCATTAAAAGCTAAACTCTAGAAAAGCATATGGATATCACAGAATCCCCAAGTCCCCAAATATCCTCTGATCCTACTACATTTGAGATCTGCAAAGTGGAATCAACAGAAGCATTTCTGAATTGGTGTAAGGTGATAGTCTGAAATAGATAAAATCTAAATATACCAGCTGAATTAAAGCCTAGTAAGTCACTAAATTTTAGTAGTGAGCTACATGCTGTATATGCTGTGAAAGCAGAGAAATAGTTGGATCATTAACGAATATTTGCTGATGTATGCTAAGCACTTTATTGCTATCAGGTCATATCTGGCTCAAATTCACTCCATTCTGAGTAACAACGTTGTTTTTCAGACTGTGCTATACTCTGTAAGACTCTATCTGATAAGCATTGTTTTATTCCATTCTGAAGTTGAAGGATGACTCTGGACCTTGAGGGACATGTCTCTAACATTACACACATAACACAAACAGATCAGTGAAAAATTCCTGAGCACAAGGGTTCCACTCTATTAATTTATTGGGGTAAATTTGGACTGTAGGGGTGCATGAGTGTGTTCACCTCAAATCAGGTAAATCAAGCCTGAGAATTTAGATGACATATTATACCAACTCAAAGGTACAACCTGGGCTTCATAAAGAGGCAGGCTCCTAGTATTGTGATGGTAATGGCCACTCAGTGCGTGGGGACTTTGTGTGTGTGTGTGTGGGGGGGCTTTATGATCGCCTTCCCTGTGGTGCCGGGAAGGAGTTTCAAAATTCTTCTCAAAATAGTTGTGACAAGGAGTAACAGGAAAGTGATTGGCAGGTTTTCAAAATTATACACATCCTTCAGCTTCATAATAGACAACTATCTACAGTGACTATTTTCCTTGCTTTAGAGTCTAATTATCTAAAGACCCTAGGCTGAGAATATTTTATATTAGCCAACAACTTAGGGAATTTTAAATTCTTTTTCCAGAAAGTTGCACGTTTCCCCTTTTATAATAGAACAAACTACCTCATCTGAAAGATTCCATGAATTATTCATTCAATGAACATTTATTGGGAGCTTCTTGTTTCTAAACACTGAAGACTATAGGGTGCATATTATAATCTCTGTTTTTGAGATGCTTAAAGTTGAATTAACAAAACAGTTAACACTAGCAAATAAATTGATTTCAGAAGAAAATAGTCTTTAAAAGTCATGTGAAAACCTATTATTGTAGAAGGTTCCTAAAATATTAAAACATATACATATATACAATCAGGAAGAGTTCAAATGAAGTTACCTTTGGTATAGGCTAACAATCCTTCCCAAACAGAACAAAATAAAATAAATAATCCCATACCAAAAACAAAATCAGTGCCAGCTGTGGGTCACTTATTTTGAATTGTTGTCCAGTGGGGTACGATGGACCCCAAAACAATACAGACTGTTTTTATGGCTCTTGGTTATGTTCTAGAACTTGATGGTAATAACGTAATGCTGCAGATATCATACACTTGGGTCAGTATATGAATAATTAAACTAGTACTGACACAAGAAGTTCATCCCTACCTGATAGCTTTCAGAGGAACTAGATATGCGACCAGGGGTGAGAAGGAATGAATGGTCTTGCTGTGTGAACCATAGCTATCAGCCTATCACAATATGTCCATTGGTCCACTAAGGCCTATATTTCTGGAATAAACTGTAAAACACAAGGTTTTTCTCTATGTGCTTCCTAGTTCCTGAATAATGACACGGATATCTTCATATTTAGTAAAAGCTTCAGACACTATAGCTGGGCAGATACTCAGCTAGTCCAACACTGGCCTGGTCTTTCTTCAACACTGTTTCCATAGTCTCTCTCTCTCTCTCTCTCTCTCTCTCTCTCTCTCTCTCTCTCTGTTTCTTTCTGACTCTCTCTCTGTCTCTGGTCTTCACTTTCTCAAGACCTCCACCTGTGTTCCCAAGTCCTGACTTAACTCTACTGGATAGCTATAGGCTGTTTATCTCATTATTTAACCAATCATAAGGTGATGGGGAACAACATTTACCAAATATTAAGATGGGATATTATTCATAAAAAAGACAATGTCAAAGTCGGGACTGAGTCAGATCTGCATGGAAATCAGCATTTTAATAAAACAGAGAGGATAATTACACAGTGTGCCAAGACATTATCCCAACAACCATTTGCTTTCAGATTGGATTTAAGGCCTGCTCTATAAGAAAGAATTTATGCTAGCACTAAAAAATGAATGAAGAAACTGTGGCTGAGTATATTATTGGTTTTAAGAGGAACTTAATATCACAATGAATGAACAACATAATGAACTGTCCCCTAAAGGGAGATGGCTCAGCAGTCAAGAGCCCTAACTGCTCTTTCACAGAACCTGAGTTCAACTCTTAGCCTCTGCACAGTGGCTCCAACCATCTATAATTCTAGTACCAGAGGATTAAACATCTTTCTGGACCCCGTGGAGATTAAGCATGTATGAGGTACAGAGACACACATGCAGGAAAAATACCCATACACATAGCAATAAATAAACAAGTAAATACATAAATATTGCTTATATTTTGGACCCACAGATTAATGCATCTTTCAGCACTCATCATAGAAGCTTCTCTTAATAGTCAATTATGAATAATACAGTAACTTACAATTGTTAGAATTGTAGGGAACAGAAGACTATGAAGTGCTCAGTCCTGAAAGGGCTGTCTATACCATGTACCCTCTATCGTAAAGTGATCATCCTGGAGAAGGCTGTGTGAAGATTGTAAGAGCAGGAGACAGTGGGTGACTGCTTTGAAACAACATTTTCCAAACATGACAAGGTTGTTGCACACATGAACATATAGGTGCTGTGACTGCACATGTTCCACACAAGTTCAAGCCAACTAAAATCCCAGACTGCTGGGAGAAGCACTCACAAAACTGCATTACTTGTTGAGGAGATATTGGCAACTGATGACTGCCAAGTGAGGAGAAATCATGGTTTTTTTTAATGTAGTCCCCGATAAGCTTCTCGTGTTCCAGGGGATAGTCCTATGTCTACTTAACAACAGCCCTAGGTGGCGCACAGCAGAATAGATTGAAAAGATGAGTTATATACAATTGGAAGAGAAAAAATGGTTGAGGATATTGGAAGAACTATTGTGCAGGGAGTGGGGGTAAATTTGATTAAAATACAATATACTTTAAAAATTATCAAATGGTAATTTTTTTAAAAATTCTCATGCAATTACTTGATAAGAAAAACAAAGCCATGAGATGTCTTTGGGCCGTTTCATAGAGTAATAGTTTATGTAGTTCCAATTTGGTGTCCCTTATTAGCAGAAAACAACCCAGGAAAACAGTACACTCTAACTTGCAATTTTGTTTTCTGGGTTTCTGTTACCTGAATTTAATTGATATCATTATAGATTGATGATCCTTTTCTTGTGTACTCTTAAGGATGTAGTGAGATTGGTTTCTAAAAAAACAAAAAAAAAAGTTACTTTTGGTTAATATGTTTTTTGTTTTAATCTCAAGTGGGGCTGCTTCAATTTGTCCACAGCCATTAACTATGATTGTCTCCTGCTCTAGCAGGGGCATGATTTGTGCCATGTGCAAATAGTTTAATTCTGAGAACTCATCAGAGAGTATAAATGCCAGAACCCCAAGAGGGTCTGTGTAATCTGGTGCTCATCCTGCTACTTAGCACCACTGCTTCTAGTTTGTTCTGCTGCTGTGTTTGCTATTGCTGTTTTGCTGGACTGCTGGATATCCTGAGTATGAAGACTGGCCCCAAAGAACTACATTCATTAATAGCAGGAAGTAGTCCAAAAAGACATATGCTGCCCTTTTCCTGACTTTCTTTTTCTTCTACCTGTTAGGGATTGGAGTGGAAAAGGGAGGTAGAGGCAAAAGAAACCAAAATAAAATAGATTTAAAAAGGGCTTTACAAGCGGCATACAGATGTCGGGTGTAGAATAATGGAAAACTTGGTTTCTAATGCCGTAGAGGAGACCGACCGCAGCGTATGAAGAGCTGACTATGCTATGCCAGGCTATCAACAAAAGGTCTACTTGGCTGTTGCCACTGGGTTCTCTCTCACTTAGCTCCTAGAGGGGAGTTTCTGTTTTTGCTTCATCTTCTTCATGTATTCTGTTTCAAAAAAAAAAAAATGTTGGGATAATGGTTGAACAATTTGAAAATTTGCAAGTGGATATGCAGAGGGGTTTGAGAAACAAACAAAAAATGGATGAAATAGGAAAATCAGAAGGCTTACTCAATTTTCTCATCTTTCAAAGGATTGCAGAGTTGGCTACGCAGCTAGGACTTTTAGCTGAGATGGAAGTGTTCAGGAAGCCAGTAGCACTGTTGGAAAAGAGAGAACAAAGGGTTCAGACCTGGTGACTCAGAGAACGAGCTTCTCAAAATTGTTGCCCCATCCTGCTCCATGCACTTTCAGTGTCAAGTTTTCACAGTCCCTGGGGCAACTGGAGAGCTGGGAGGACCAAAAAGGCTGTACAGGACAAAAGGGTTAAAGACAAGCAACCCATTTTGAAGGAAGGGGTTAATCCTGAGCAAACTAAGCTGCCATAGAAGCAGACTTAGGTTATGAGATTACCACCATTAACATTCCCAGTAGCCACCAAAATCCTCCTTGCTTCAATTGTGGTAAACTTGTTCATTTGAAAAGAAATTGTGACCAAGCTGTTAAAAGCCTCAGAGCTCAAAATGGCTGGTGCATAAACTGAGAAATACAGCACTTTCTGCCAGAGCATCTAAAGAGCCATTTCTGGCAACACTGGGTTCTCTATAAGAACACCTAAGCTTCCCAGGGTTTGTAGTTGCTGTGGCAAAGAGCTTCATTGGACTAGTTATTATAGGTTCAAGAGGGTAGGAAGTAACCTTTTGCCATTAGGAAACAGTTTTGGAGTCCTAACTTGAGGCTCAGGAGCAAAACATACAAGCTGTTTCAGACAAGAACAGCTGAGAGTTCCAAGGTTACAGGAAAAAAAAAAAAAAAGCGAACATTAGTTTGAAAAGTGTTTGGCTTGTTGATAATCTCCTTTTAAGAAAGCAACAACAGTGTCCTTTGCTTTACAGAAACTTTTCGGTTTCATAAAGTCCCATTTATTGATAGTTGCTGTTAGAGACTGTGCTGTTGGTACTCTGTTCAGGAAGTTGTGTCCTGTGCTAGTGAGTTCAAGGCTCTTCCCCTCTTTTTCTTCTAACAGGTTTAGTGTATCTGGTTTTATATTGAGGTCTTTGATCCACTTGGACTTTAGTTTTGTGCAGGGTGATAAGAATGGATCTATTTGCATTTTTCTACATGTAGACATCCAGTTCGATCAGCACCATTTGTTGAAGATGCTATCTTTTTTTTTTTTCCATTGAATGGTTTTGGCATCTTTGTCAAAGATGAGGTGTCCATAAGTGTGTGGGTTTATAGTAAGGGGAACAGGGGCTGTGTCTGACATGAATTCAGTGGCTGGCTCTTTGATCACCTCCCCATGACATGGGAAGGCACCCTTACCAGGCCACAGAAGAAGATTATGCAGCCAGTCTTGATGAGATCTGATGGCAAGGGCAATATAGTAGGTAGTAGGGGTGGAAGACCTTCCCTATCAGTGGACGAGGTAGGAGATGGGAAGAGAAGAGGAACGGGGGTGGGACAGAATTGGGAGGAGACAAGAGAGGGGATAAGGGAGGGGCCACTGCTGAGATACAAAGTGAATAAATTGTAATGAATTGTTAAAATGAAAGCTTCTGTAAAGCAAAGGACACTGTCATCAGAACAAAATGTCCTTAGTCAGACAATTAGGTATGGCACTTTCTCAAGATCCAGCTATACCACTCCTATGCATATTTCCAAAAGAGGCTCAAGTATACAACAAGGACATTTGTTCAACCATGTTTGTAGCAGCTTTATTTGCAATAGCCAGAAGCTGGAAACAACCCAGATGCCCCTCAGCTGAGGAATGTATACAGAAATTGTGGTACATCTACACAATGGAATATTACTCAATGATAAATAAAAAACAAAACAAGGAAATCATGAAATTTGCAGGTAAATGTTGGGAACTGGAAAAGATCATCCCAAGTGAGCTATCCCAGAAGTAGAAAGACACACAGGTTATATACTCACTCATAAGTGAATACTAGACATATGATATAGGATAAACATACTGAAATTTGTATACCTAAAGAAACTAATCAGGAATGAGGAGTCTGCCTAAGATGTTCAATCCCCATTCAGAAAGGCAAAGAGGATGAATAACAGAAGAGGGAGCATCTGCATCAATACCCTGCAGGGTAGAACCTTTCAGAGGTCCTTTGTGGTAGACTCCTGTCCTGTTCCCTGTTTTCTCCCTCCTCCGATGTCCATCCTGTTTGCCTTACTGAATGGGGATTGAGCATTTTAGCCAGAGTCCTCTTTTCTAATTAGTTTCTTTGGGTTTGTGGTTGTGTGCCCGCCATTCTGTGGGATCTTTTCCACGGAAAAACTAGGTGACCTTAGGTCTGTCCTGCTTGCTTCCTTCCGTGTGGGGTTGTCTCGCTACTGGGACTCCCAGTCTTGGTGTTTTGGTGCCCACAGTTCAGCCTGGGAAGGCGATCAGGACACGCAGGCATGTGGCTCTGGTCTGGCAACCTAATGCCTACACCACCAGGGATCTTCTGGGTTCTGGCTGGGTGACCTGAGAGTAGACCCAACAGATTCCCACACCATGGAGTTTCCTCTCACCTGGGAAACATGATCATTGTTGTTTTAGGGACCAGAGTTCAGTCTCTTGGTCGCTGTACAAATATTGCTGTCCCATTCCTCAGACACAGTGTCCTCCCAGCACCGCCATCTTGGATTCCTGGTGCTTTCTCTTAGAGCTGGAATAACCATACCTCAAGACCCAGTAATACCACTGCTGGGTGTACATCCAAAAGATGCTCTACCATACAGCAAGTACATTTGCTCAACCATGTTCATAGCAGCTTTATTTATTATAGCCAGAAATGGGAAACAACCTAAATGTCCCTCAACCCAAGAAACCTAAGAATGGTTCAAGAAACCGTGGTACATTTATACAATAAAATACTACTCAAACATTAAAAGAAAGGAAATCATGAAATTTGCAGGCAAAAGGATGGAACTAGAAAATATCATTCTGAGTGAGGAGAAACAGACCCAGAAATAAACACATGGTATAAACTCACTTATAAGTGGATTTTAGTCATGCTATCCAGTATAGACATACTACAATGCACAGACACCAATAATATAAGTCTAGCGGGTATTTTAGGTTTCATGTCAGCCCGCTAGTTAGGGCAGTGGGGGATATCTCTGATATAGACTATTTTGTGTGCTTTTTGATCACTTCCCCATGATGGAATTTCCCTACCAAGCCATAGGGGAGGAAGACAAACTCAGGCCTCATGTGAAAAGATGAGCTGGAGTGTCTGGGTAGGGTGGGGAGCTCCCCTATTGTGAGGAGTATGGGAGAGGGGATGTGAGTGGGAGGGTGGGAGTGGGAAGAGAGGAGGAAGGAGCCTATGACTGAGACGTAAATTAAATTAATTAATAAAAAAGAAATACGACATAGGTAAAGCACAAGTGCTTCAAAATAGTTATTATGAATAACGTTTAAAGACCTTAAAATAGGGTATGAACTCTAAATCATGAAGTCAATGAAAATGCAATCAAACATGGAATAAAATGAAGAAAAGAGTTCATGACATGAAAGTAGAACTAGAATCACCATAGAATACCTAAAGTGAGGTAAAAAAAAATAAATGAAAAATTGAGAAAATCAAATAAAGACCTCTGAAGTAGTCCTCACCAAAATAAGAAAACAGATGTAACAGAGCATATTAGGCATTGAGGGCAAGTCAAAGAAAATGTTAAATCTACAATATGATTAAACAAATAAATCAAAACAACAACACCACCAACAAAACAATACAGGTGCAAAACATCCAGGAAATCTGGGACACTATGAAAAAAATCTAATATAAAAATAATGAAAATTGAGGATAGAGAATAAATGCAGGTCAAATCACAGAAACTATTTTCAACAAAAATCATAAAAGAAAATCTCCCTAACCTAAAGAAAATAGTGCCTACTAAGGTATAACAAGCATACAGAATGCCAAATTGACTGGAATTTTAGTCACAACAGATGAAGGAAGAAAAACATTCCATAATAAAGCCAAATTTAAGTAATATCTATCTACAAATCCAGATATATAGGAGTTGCTAGAAGAAAAACTTTAACCGGAAAAGGTTAATCATATTCAAGAAAACTCAGGGAATAAATAATTCCAGACTAGCAAATCAAAACTAGGGCAATAAACCTACCCCATAACAACAAAAGAACAGGAATCAATAAATACTGCTTATTGATTATTCTCAATGTCAATGGTCTCAATTCTCCAATAAAAAGATACATACTAACAGCCTGGCTAGAAAACCAGGATTCATCCTTCTGTTGCATCCAAGAAATACATCTTACCATCAAGGATAGACATCACCTCAGAGTAAAAGGATGGAAAATATATATTTCAACGAAATGGACCCAAGAAGCAATCTGCTGTGGCCATTTTAATATCTGATAATGTAGACTCCAAACTAACAGTAATCAGAAGAGATATTGGAAGAGCACTCCATACTCAGCAAAGGAAAAAGTCTATTGGAAAGGATATTCCAATTCTAAATATTCATACACCAAACACAAGACACCCAAGTTCATAAAAGAAACACTGCTACAGGTAAAATAAGAATTTGACCGTCACACAGAAATCATGGGTGCCTTCAACACCCCTTACTCTTAAACAGACACATCATCTAGATAAAAACTAAACAGAAATGCTCGAGTTAAATGATATCATAAAAAATGCACCTAGCAGATATTTATGGAATATTTTACTGAAACACAAAAGAATATACCTTATTCTCAGCACCTCATGGAACGTTCTTCAACATATATCACATATTCTGGAGCAAAGCAAGTCTCAACAGATGCAAGAAAATGAAATAACACCCTACATCTTATCTGACAATCACAGATTAAGCTGGATATCAACATCAACCAAAGCAACAACAACAAAAAGTTTACAAACTCATAGAAACTGACAAGCTCACTACTGAATAATGAATGGATCAAACACATATTAAAAAATAAACTTTAAAAATTTTACAGTAGATTGTATATAAAACACAACACACTCCAACACATGGAACACAATGAAGATAGTTCTAAGAGGCAACTTAACAGTACTGATTGTGGCTGTGTTTAAAACATAAGACATATTTTATACTTGTAACTCAACAACACACATGAAATGTCTAGAACAAAAAGGAGAAATTATATCCAAAAGGAGTAGACTGCAAAAAATACTCAAACTTAGGTCTGACATCAACAAAATAGAAACAAACAAAACATAATACAAAGAATCAAAGAAACAAAGAGCTTGTTATAAAGGAAAAGTCAATATAATTGATAAGCTCTTAACCAAACTAACTACAAGCCAAAGAGATGAATGGAATTTTATGTAAGTGGGAAATAGTAAGAGCTGGAGAGGACAGGAATTCCACAAGGAGAGCAACAGAACAAGATAATTTGAACACAGGGAACTTCCCAGAGACTCATACTCCAACCAAGGACTATCCGTGGAGATAACCTAGAACCCTGACAATGCAGCCACTTCTGATGAGAACTGATAGACTAAGATCAGAAATAAGGAGAGGAGGACCTCCCCTATCAGTGGACTTGGGGAGGGGCATGCATGCAGAAAGGGGGGGGGGAGGGTGGGACCGGGAAGGGAGGTGGGAGGGGCTTATGGGGGATACAAAATGAATAAAGTGTAATTAATAAAAGTTAAAAAAAAGATCCAAATTAATAAAATTAGAGATGAAAAGGGGGACTTACCAAAATTCACCAAAGAAATCCAGAAATAAAAGAACATAGTTTAAAAACTTGAACTCCATCAAAATGGAAAAACCTAAAAGAAATGGATAAATTTCTTGATATGTACCAAACACCAAATTTAGGTCAAGACCAGACAAGCAATATAAACAGACCTATAACCTCTAATTAAATAAAAGCAGTAATTAAAATTCTCCCAAACAGACAAACAAACAGCCCAGAGACGGATGTGTTGTGGACGTTCTGGTTTATGATATCTAAACAGGTTTTTGTTATAATTCCAAGTTGTGGATTTTAGCTTGTCCATACCTGTTAAATATGTCATGTGGAGCATGGTCTTTGTCAGCTGGACTTAGTTGAATTCTGAAGACTTTGGAAGTGTGTAAATACGATAACCCAGAAGACAAAGGCATGGCTGCTTGGAGAAGGACTACTAGTTGCTGGTTAGTCCTGCTGCTGCATTTGATGTATGATGATTTGATGGCTACCTGGATTTCTGGATTTCTTGATTACTGATATTGGTATTTTCCCCAAAAGAATTCTATGACCCTACCCAGCATTAAATAGCAAAGAGAACTCTGTCCCCTGACCCCACTGCTCTCTCTCCTACCCAGTGTTGGGGTGATGGAAGGGAGGTAGAAGCACTTAAGAACTCTAAATAAAGTAGGTTTGTTAAAAAGTCTAAGCCTACAGAAATGGATTCAGTGCACTATGCTACCAGACTTTCAAAAAAGAATTAATGCAGATATTTCCCAAAGTCTTACACAAAATAGAAACAGAAGGAACACTGACTAATTCCTTATAGGGAGGCACAACTACCCTGATACCTAAACCACATGAAAACACTCTCTTCCTCCCTTCCTTCCTACCTCCCTCCCTTCCTTTCTTCCTTTCATTCATTAGTGAGGACTTTGTAATTTGTTTAACTATTCTCATGAATTTTTACTCTTACCTTCTCTTATCTTCGACCCATTTAATTCATCCAGGGCCAACAGTTTGATTAATAGATTGGCTAATTCTCGGGTATACAACTGAAGGCAATGGTTTCTCTTCTCCATGGACCTACCAGTAGTGAGTGATTTAGTAGTAAGGGCCACCTGAGCCCGTTCTCTATCTATTCTTGAATATTAATGGGCTCAGGCTCATAAAGATCTATTGAAGAAATCTTTAGAGTGGCATGGGACATGCATCATTCTAGAAGTGAGAGTTAAGAAGGTGACAATTGGAGGTAAGAAGTGTTGTACATCTTGTTGACACCAGCACATATTGTTTGAGAATTCTATTGTTGCTTGTACTTTAGTTGACTAAGCCATTCATATCTTAAACATACAGCACAATCCCCAACATGAAATGCCATTTTATTTCCTTCAATAAGAAATCATACTCAAATTCATTCATTTGCTCTGATCTTCCCTTATAAAGGTTCTTCATAAAGCTATCATCTCTTGGCTAAGATGGTGCCTACTGTCTCTCAAGGACCTCCCATACTCAGTCTTGTTCTGTTTCCTGTGAATCCTTTCTATTGCTGTCAGAGGGTAACAGTAAGAATAGGATGATTTTACTCATCCTGTGGACAGGCTTCTTCAGTTTCCCTTTGCTCACAGTACGCAAGCAACACTCATTGGTTTGTTCTTCCAAGCTCCTACTTAACTTTGTCATCTCTAACTAAGCTCAGTGGATTCTGACACTCTCTGATATACTTGGCTTTACTTCTCTTATTTTTCATTGATTTGTATTCATTCAATTCAAGGCATCTTACCATGTATTTTTTTCTTTGTGGAATTCTGCTCTGCCTTACTTTTCTTGAATCCTTAAGTGAGATTCAATCTAAACCTCAGTGACTTCAAAATGCCCTTTTAATTTTTTTATTAATTACACTTTATTCACTTTGTATCCCCTCTGTACCTCCCTCCCTCCTCCCCTCTTAACCCTTCCCTTCTTCCTCCTTCTCCACGCATGCCCCTCCCCAAGTCCACTCATAGGGAAGGTCTTCTCTTCCTTCCTCCTGATCCTAGTCTATTAGGTCTCATCAAGAGTGGCTGCATTGCCTTCTTCTGTGGCCTGGTAAGGCTGCTTCCCCCTCAGAGGGAGGTAATCAAAGAGCAGGCCAATCAGTTCCTGTCAGAGACAGTCCCTGTTCCCATTAGTAGGGCACCCACTTGGATACTGACCTGCCATGGGCTACATCTAGGTTATCTCCATGCATAGTCCTTGGTTGGAGTATCAGTCTCAGGAAAGAACCCTGTGCTCAGATTTTTTGGTTCTGTTGAAAATGCCTTTTATCTAGCAGATAAAGGAAGTGTTCCTTTCAGCTCTCATAATTGTGCATATACTTTAAAATAATATTTATCAAGAACCATTATAATTATTTAATTATGTCCCTTTTCTGCAATATGAAAATTTTGTACATTATGGTTCATAGATACGTTTTCTTCTTTTAATGTTTTTAATTGGAATAGAACACCACGTCACCTTTATTTTTTCTCCACATCCCATTACAGCTACCCTCCTTCAAAACCTTTGCCTTCCCACCTCAAGATGATGCTTCTTTTTCTTTGATTATATTTGTTACACATATATGTATGTGTGTGTATGTATGCAGGTATGTATGTATTTATGTATAAACGAATGCATGTTTGAGTATGCACAAACATATATAAATGATGACATATAGATAGATGATATGTAGATAGATAACAGATAGATGATGATAAATAGATAGACAGAGATAAATAAATAGAGCATACTAAGTCCATTTTGGTTGTTTGAGTGTAATCAATTTTAAGGCTGTCTACTTGTCATTGAACAGCCAATAAGGGAACTTATCCCAGGGAGGGGATAATTCTTCTTGTCCCATCAATCAATAATTGCTTGTATATTTTTGTCTAGGGGCTGGAATTCCTTGAAAATTTCCTCCTTCAAAACTAACATGTTCATTGATATGTTCTTATCCTGTTAATGTAGCCATTTCTAGGAAAGATTGCTTTACAGAAGACACCCTGGTACTCTGGGTCCTATAGTCTTTTTTCCCACTCTTCCACAACATACCTTGAAGCCATAGATGCAGAATATATGATGCAGATATATAGATGTACCTGTTAGGCCTGGGTCCCTACAGTCTGTTGATCTCTGCATTGTGTCCAGTTGTTGTTTTAGGTGATGACCTCCATTTGCTATAAACAGTATCTTCTTTGATGAATGGTAAAAGCTTCATTTACTTGTGGGTCTAAGAATGCTGCAAGAAATTGTGCTTGTCTAGCAAAGTGGTAGTAGAGTATTTTTTCTAAGTTACACGACCTCATTACCCCCAGGAAGTTGGCTAGGTTTCCAGTTCTAGGAATGACTTAGCTACTGAGTGGTTCTTAACTCCAATTAAACAAAATGGTGGTTGCTATCAAGGTGCATGCTACTATTTCATATTTATGAATATATTGCCATGCTAATAATTGTCATCACAGCTATTGCATTTGTGGAGGTTCTCATCATTGTATCTCTAGTATATAGGCTAATATTTGGGACACAACGGAAGAAAGACTCAACAAATACACAACTACATGCTGATAAGTTTAGTTACTTTTGCTGCATTGGACTTGAAATTCAGTGCTGTTTAAGAGAGGTCAGACTCATTTATTTCAACTCATAAAATCAACAGGCTATGCTGTAAGAAAGCTGGTAAGATGATTTGGCCATACACAACAGAGAAACTTGCATCCTATAGTAGTTTCTGTTAGCAGTAGAGGCATTACCGCCCAGAAATCAAGCCTCCTGGAGACTGCCCCCACCTCTCAGTTCTTTGTCAACTTTCTAGCAAGGTAACGAGGGGAGCTGATGATTGCTTTAGCTTAAACATTTTGATTCCATGGCAGCCAGACACAGCTTGTCATCTGCAATTACAGTGCCAGCTAAATAGTAAAACTTGAGGGAAGATTTGATGTAAACAGAACAAAGAAATACTGATCTATACTGAGGTGCATATTTAATTGCACTTAAAAAGAAAGCATTCATTACTACCAAACTCTCAAGAAATGGCAGAGAACTCACATTAAAAATGGAAGGTGAGAATTTGATGGGATGTTTGTATAACCTCAGATACCTCTGTTTTAATAGTTAGCTAAGGGAATGTTGGCATGTGTATCCTTTTCTCAGGGAAGGGCTGGAGAGAAAAGATGCTCCCACATCTTCCTGGTTCAAATGAAATAATGAGGGGCATGAACACATAGGTAAATTCTATCAAAATCAGATAATATCAAGTAAAGCCAGTCCTTTTAAATGACATACAATGCTTAAGGTAAAAATTAGCTTCCTATGGATTAATATTAGTGAGTGGCCTAGATGAAATGATGCATCAATGGGTGATTTAAACACATTTCCTGTAAAAGATGCTGTGTTCCACATTTAAATACCATATATGGTATAAAACCATGATTCCCTCCAATTGTCACCCACTGGTGCTAGACAAAAAACAGCATAGAAAAATAAATGGGAAAATATAAATGGTCCAATAAAATAAACAGGTATGGCTTAATTATGACTCACAAACTGTTTCTGCTTCCATAGCTTCACACAGAGTGGAGTTAGCTTTTGACATTAACAGAAGAATGTAAGATGCCTTGAAATGCCTCTTGGGTACCCAGAAAGCATTCTTTCTGTTCAATGATACTACTACTGATATAGTTATTTCTTACACAAAAATAAGCAAAAACGAGCAATTAGAGAGTAAGTATTCATTAGAGAAATGTGTTAAGATTTACTCTGCAAAGACCCAAAACTGATGCTCAGAAGCTTTCCTGAATTGGATTCCCCATCTCTTGGCCCTCTAGAATTCCTCTTTAGTACATTTATCTGAATATTGCCTATAATAAAAACCATCTGTATGTTTTTAATTCTCAATTAAAACCAGGAAAATAGTTTTCTTTTTCTGAACACAATTCTAAGCATTTAAAGGGATGAAAAAAATTCAGTCGTGTATGCTTTTATCAAATGAGGTCATGGAATTCTTTGTTTGCCAGTAATTGTGGAGTGTCCACTATTAACACCTATTCCTAGATCCTGTACCAGTTTATGAAAGAACATCTTTAAGTACATCAGCATTCTGAGGCTTCCTTCCACTTAAGAGTGTTGTGGTTTGATAATGATTGAGTAGACACAGCCTGGGTATTAGC
This sequence comes from Psammomys obesus, assembly GCF_907164565.1. Lineage (NCBI taxonomy): Eukaryota > Metazoa > Chordata > Mammalia > Rodentia > Muridae > Psammomys > Psammomys obesus. The sequence continues at coordinate 7,170,984 of NW_026596143.1, read as the reverse complement.
AGAGATTTAGTCAGTAACCAGGAAAACTTAGATTAATTCATAATTGTGCCTTATATTGCAAATATAATAATTATGGATAGTATTAAACCCTTATTGAGTGCTTCAGCATCTGTGAGACACTGAATTAAATATAGTCTCACAATTATTTCACTTTTTCTTTATGGTTTGATTAAATACAAGTGCCCTTGCCAAATATAATGAATGAGAACACTTTCAAAAGTTGAAGTTATTTAATGACATGTAAAGTCACACACACACACACACACACACACACACACACACGACAACTGTACTCTAACTTTCAAAGCTATCAATCCATTTTGGTGTATTGCATTTTATTAGCAAATAAGGAAAATTATGTTTATGGTCTAGCCCAACGATTGTTCAGTATTTAACCTTGTAAGTCAAGTGAGGGAATAGTATATCTTCCCAAGGGAGGGTCTGATCTATTATAAAGCTGTAATCCATTAAAACTTCCTGTTCTAGATCATTTATTATTTTTAGTTTTGATGTTTTTATGTACTGTAAAGAAACAATAAGTGAAAATTTCCATTTCTACAGTAATTTCTATTCTCAGTGATGACTTGCCTCTCTATTTTTTTTCCTTCATTGAGTGCTGTTTTTGGAAATTCATAGGAAATGTTCATTTAATATCTGCTATATACCAGCTACTATAATAATGATAGTGGAACAGTCAGGGGTAACATTTAAATCTATGCCTTCAAAATAAACAACAGATTGAATTTTATATAGGAGTATGTATTAAGAAAAATATACAGAGTTTTGGTAGTTAAAAAAATTATGGAATAACAGTTTAATTAGTGTTCTAAGAGAAGTTGTTATTGTGGAGGTTGCATTTATGCTGAGACTTACAGAGAGTGAGTAGAAATTAAAAGATTTTAAGAAAGAAAAGCAACTCAAAATTTCCGAGATGAACAAAATCCTTGCATAAAAAAAAAGCAAATTTAAAGAAGACACAAAGAGCTGGTAGTCAGTGAGGAATAAGAATGGTGGTCAAGTCCTTAGAAAACATCCTAAGAGAATGAATAAATGGAATTCCTGTTTCTTCTGAGTTAACAAACAAGCCACTTAAATATTATATGCAGGATGGATACATTAATTAATTTACCCTGTAAGAGAAACCATACTGCCAATATATGAAGTGATTGGGATAAGATCAATGACACATCAGCCAGCAGGCAACTTTGGTATCAAGATAACAAAGGATACTGGTCAAGCTGAGCATGGTGGTGCACACCTTTAATCTCAGTACTCTGGAGGCTTTACAGGTGGATCTCTGTGCATTGTAGGCCAGCTGGATAAATAAATAAATATATATATATATATATTTTTTTTTTTTCAGACCAGGTATGGCTACATAGAGATACTCTGTCTCAAGGAAAGAAAGAGAGATATGTCCTGAATAATTAGTGAAAATACATGACTCTAATACAACAAGATTATTGGGATATGAATATGAGATGAAAAGAGGACAAAGGAAAAGAATTACTTAATATACATGAGATTGAAAGATGGCAAATTGAGAAATGGAACATTGTTCTGGGGAGACCTGGGGTAGAGTGGTAAGACAAGATAAAGAACCATTTCAGGCCCACTACATACATGTACCCAATGGGCAGCTTGGTCTTCATGTGAATTCCCTCGTAAGGGTGCCAGAAGTTGTCTCTGACATGGACTCTGTTGCATGCTTCTACCACCTCCTCCTGGCATGGCTGCCTTTCTAGGCCACCATGGCAGAGGATGTTATGGGGTGGGTTGACAGGGAAAGTTCCCTTTTCTGAGGAGCATTGGAGGACAGATAGGGGGAAGAGAGAGGGAAGATGGAACCAGGAAGAGAGGAGAGGGGGCTGCAATTGGAATTTAAACTGAATAAGTAAATAAGTAATAAAATAAGAACTATTTTAGTCAATCTTGAGGTCTTTATAAGAGTATAAAGTACAGGTGGTTCATGGGTGTGTAGTTATAGCATAATATTCTATAGTAAAATTATACATTTGACAGCAAATAGCATAAATATTTTCTTTACCTCTGTGGAAATGTACAAGGTCCTCTCAACACAGGAAAGTATTTAGGATGGGCCCCTGAAGGCCTTCAACATCCAGAGATCAAATAGAAGAACCTGACACATAAAAGAAAGTTAAGAAAGAATAGCTCTAGATGTCTTGAGCTAAGAAGGAGATAAACAGAGATGTTTAATGGAAGGCAAGATAGAAGTGTGTTAGAAAAAAAAAATGTGGTCAAGTACACCGAATGCAGGTCAAGTAAAATAAAGACAAATAATTTGTACATTAGATTTAGTGCTATGGTTATCATAGGTGACCTTCACAGAAGCAGTTTCAGTGTAGTGGGAGAGAATAAAACTGTATTATAAAGGGTCAGAGAGTAATAGAAACAGAACCTGGATTCAGGAGACTCAACCATAATCCAATGCACCGAGTCCAAAACTTTCAATTGTATAAAATGGGAAGTGCTGTGATTTCAAGGCTAATGAAATGACCGCTGAAACTCTTACACTGGCTGAAGAATTTGGCTCTTTGATCCATATTCATCCAGGTGCTGACTACAATTTGTCTCCAAGGAGCAAGAGTCTATGAGTGTTCTGGATCCTGTGGCTACCTGGAGTTTCAGGACATGTGCAGTGACTGGGATGTCTCCTGAGAGGAGACTGACGAAAAATCTTTGTGGATAAAACATATACAGACTAAGCATGTTGTATTGCATATTATGAATATATATATATATATATATATATATATATATATATACCCATATATATACACATATATGCACACATAGGTAATATACATGCTAAATAATATATTGTGTATTTAATATACTCTTACACATGCACACACATATATAGATATATGTACAGCAATTAAGTGAAAGAAGCCATTAAATTAAAAGACAGCAAGGAAACAGTAGAGAGTTTGGAGGGAAGGAAAAAAAGGAGAAATGATGTAATTATACTATAACATCAAGTTTAAAAAATGTCCTTAGTAAACAGTGCAAATTTGACTCTCTCTGAATACTTACATTTAATCCTATAACCCCATCCTAAATACTACTCTTACTCTCCACTTAAAAGAAAAGTCTTGGGTCTATGCCTTTTGAGATGGCAGGATCTCTGGAGAACAGGATCCAACCACGAACTGCTTTACATCAGAATCTAAATTTGCAAATTTATATTGCTTGTAAAAAAATAAAGAAAAGTGGAGTAATCAGAAAGAAGGCAACAGTGTCGATGTCAAAGACAGGCCCTGCTTCCCTAATTAGCAAACTAATTAGGGAAGTCTAATTAGGCATGAAGTCTGAACTGACCAATGGCTACATCTGTGTAGGGGCCTAGGTCTAGTCTATGGTCCTTGGTTGGTGCTTCAGTCTCTGCAAGCCCTTCTGGGCCCTGGATGTCTTTCTTGGTCTTCTTGTAGAGATCCTGGTACTTCCAGGTCCTTCCTTCCTACCTCACACTTTCCCACAAGACTCCCTATGCTTGCTTTGCCCAGTGTTTGGCTGTGGTACTCAGCATCTCCTTTGATCCACTACTGTGCAGAGCCTCTCCTCTCAGAGGACATCTGTGTTAGGTTCCTGTCTGCAAGCAAAGCAGAATATTGTTGATAAGTATCAGGGGTTGGCTCTCTCCCATGGGGTAGGAGATGGAGCACAGAGAGAAACAATAGTGGAGACCACACCTGGGGAGAGTGAAAACAGGAGGACTGAGAGCCTACAGAGAGGAGAGAAACTGTGGGAAGGGCATCTTTATGACAGGCTTGAGACCTAAGACAGGACTCCTAGTAGAGGGAGGGGAACACGAACCCACTTAACTAAATGTTTGAACCAAAATTTACCCTACCTACAAGATGTGCAGTGATAAAGATAGAGCAGAGATTGAGAGAATGTCCAATCAACCAATGCCCTGGCCCAACCTAACTTTCACCCAAGGTAAAATTTTTGATCCAGACAACTATGTGGTCCAGCGAACAGTTAGAGCACAGGCCAAGCTCATCTCAGAGGAGCCATCCAGGACTGGACTGGAACTGCCTCACAAAGCAGGTGTTTATTTTAAGAAATAAAGCACCAGTCCCGAGACAACTTACCATGGCAAAGCCAGGAAACAGTCCAGTTCAATATGCAAACTGGGACTTGCCAGTCCTGCTTCCTCTGTAGGAAGCAATTTGAGAGAACTGTGCCCGGAAGCAGCAGGTGACTATCTGGAAGTTGGATTCATTACCAATGAGTTGGGCACTGGAGGGACATTGGTCAGAACATAATGGGCGTAGTCAGACCAAATTCTTCATTTAATATCTCTATTTCTCTGTCTACCATAAACACTAGCAGTCAATGTATTACCCTGCTGTATCATGCCTAAACAATCTAAAGTTTAATTTATTTTTTTCATAGTTCAAAAAGGAGAGTAATATTTCCCTCTTTCTCTTAGTAGTCAAGACTTAAAATACCATTTAGATTAATTTATCAAATTGGTTTTTATTTCTTCAGGCAATATTCAAATACTAAATTTCTCCAGATTATATTTCATAATATATTTTCCAGATTCATTTTAACATTTCTATTATATATGTTATACTAAGAACACAAATTTCATAACAGCATACAATAAATTTAAATTGTTACCTCCTCACTGTTCCCTTAAAGTATACATTTTTATTTGTAATATTTAAAAACCAGACTTAAATACTCATCTACTTGTATTAGGAAATATATATCTCCAAATACTATATCCATTTTTTCTCTCTCTCTCTTTCTCTCTCTATATATATGTCTACATACATATATGTGTATATATAGCAAGCTTTATTATTATTTGATAGTATAATATAATTACATCATTTCCATCTCCCACCCTCCCATACCCACACTTTGCTCTCTTTCAAATTTATGGCCTTCATTTCCCATTAAATGTTATATATATATACATATATATATATATATGTATATATATGTATGTATATATATGTATGTATATATATGTATGTATCTATCTATATATATATCTATGTATCTATATGTATATCTATGTATCCATATGTCACCTATACATCATTATATCCATTTGGCCCCTATATATCTATTTCTACATCTATATGTCTTTAAATATTACCAGCTATGTCTGTGCAATGTTGTTTTATGTATTTTTTCAGGGCTGACAATTTGGTACTGGGCAAAAAAAGAAAAAAAGTAGTGCTCTTCCCTATAGAAAGTGATTTCTCCCACTCTCATATTCTTTAGTTACTTGTTTATCTCTTTGTAGGGTTGAGGTCTTGTGGGCCACTATTGTTGTTGTCCTTGTTCAGCTAAGTCATGTTAGTGGGACTTTATTTGTGTAGCTTTTTTTTCCCCAGGTAAAATGATGGATCTAAAACAGGTCATACTGAGCTATCAAACATAAAAACAAAGGCCAGTGTCACCTGTTCTCTCTCATCTGAGGCTCCTAGCTCCAACTCTCCAGAGGTAAGTATTCTGGAGTAACAGGAGTAACATATTATGTAGTAACTGCAGAAACCAGGAGGGTGAAAAAGGGGTACTGCCATGGTAGGAGAGTGGGGGAGCAGTGGAGATGGGCAATGCAGGTCACAGGAGAATTCTGTGGACAAGTGGGAAAGCAGGAGGCTCTAGTTATGGTAGGATGACAAAGATAAATATAGAAGGAGGAAGAAGGGTAAAATAGCAGTAATGATGACTGAAAAGGCATAGGTAATCATACTACTAATTACCTAAAATAGCTTATAATATGCTTAAGTCTATGTATAAATATATTTATGTAGTTTAAGTGAAAAATTCTCTTCTGGGATAACAACACCCTCCAAAAGCTGAAGACCATGTAACAAAATTTCCAATAAACCTCTGGGCTGTGAGCCAGCCTTAATTAAGTATTTTTCTTTAATAGTTACCTTGGTAATGGTGTCTCTTCACAGCAATAGAAGTCCTAGGTAAGACACACACCCACACTGTGGCTCAGGAAGCATTGTAGAAGAGTCATGGGTTGGGGAGGGGGGATTTTAAGAGCCAGAGGATCATGGGTATTGTGGTCTGACTCTATCTCCTAGTAATATCAGAAGATACACCCACAAAGCCTCACCAAATTGATTGTTTAGGCATGGAAATATGTTACATTTTTAAAAATCTCATACTGTGCATAAAATAACCAGAGTAAGATAATACTTTGATAAGGCTGTAGAAATATTCGTTATTTCACAACACATTCTGCCTTGACTGGTGGCATAGATAGTGAAATGCCCCTTTTGTGTTTATATCTTTGTTTCTTTCATTCTATTTATATTGTTAAGTGAGCTTAGGTTCTCAAATATTCATAGACAGATATTGAGATACTCCTTTAAAAGAAATACATTATTAATTTAATAAGTTGATTTAATAAATTAATATATTGTATTAGAACTAAACTCTAAACATACTTCACAAGATTTCTCAGGTCCTATAAGCCTATCTAGTAACTGTCTCTTAAAACAGTTTGTTTCTATGACTTTGTTCCTCACTGCCTCTCCTGCTTAGGATGCTCTTTGTAATTTTCTCAGGGTCACCAAATTCTATTCCGTAAGGTATAGCTATGGTACCTTCCTGCTCCCATACTAGAGTTTTAGAATTGCAGTTCCTTTGACTCTTTCCCCTCCCAAATTTTCTCTTAACATATGACTTCTCACTGAATGTTTTCTGATTTTTACAGCCATGTCCCTCATCACCGTTTTTTTCTTTCCTCCAGGAGCACACATGCAGGGATTCTAACTTATTATTTGTACTCTGCTCTACACTATGTACTTTTGTGGTAAACATGACTAAGACTCTGAACAGTCTCCATAAGTGGCTTCAGGTTTTGTTTTTTATTTGTTTTATACACCTAATGGCCATAGCCACAAAAGTCTCACAAATGTCAGGCAAACTGACAAGCCATACATAAAGAATTCTCACGGCCTTTCTCACACTCTTCATTACAAAAACTATTCAGTTCTAACCCCTGGAAATCCTTTTGCATCTTTAGAAACAGTGTTCTTGATACAGAGGGCAAGGAAGAACAAAGTAAAAGAGAAAATGTCATTTGTCCTCATACACAAATTTTGTATTTCAATGTTTTAATTTTTAATGAATATTCTACAAGAAATATAAATATTATTGCATTAAACTCTTGTAGGTCAACTAAATGATTTTTAAAACTCCTGAATGATATAAAAATTGTCATGGTGAGAATAAAAACAAAACTGCCAAGCAAAAACACTAAGATCATTGAAATTCCCATGATAATTTTCCTAGGGATGGGACATGTCATGCAGTTATTAATTTCCATGTGCGAAATAAATTTATTGAACACTACAAGTTAGATAAATTTGCCATAACCTAGGAATAAAGACAAGGAAACTACTGCCTTATGGATATTTGGAATGATATATATTAATCATGTTATCTTCTAAGATAAAGGTGACTAGAGATATCAAAAACTGTGGGATGTGGATAAATAAAGCTGTGGTGGCCCAAATAGTGGAACTTTGTATGCTAAAGGAGCAGAGAATTTTTTTTAATGTCAGGTAGAAATGATAAAGATAAAAACAAGAAATTCATGAAATTTGCAGGCAAATGGTAGGAACTAGAAAAGATCATCCTGAGTGAGATATACCAGAAACAGAAAGACACAAATGGCATATACTCACTTGTAAGTAGGTATTAGACATACAATATAGGATAAAAATCTGTACACCTAAAGAAGTTAAGCAAGAAGGAGGACCCTGGGTAAGATGTTCAATCCTCATTCAGAAAAGCAAATGGGAAGGACATAAGAAGAGACAAAAAACAGGGAACAGGACAGGAGCCTATCACAGAGGGACCAGCAGGGTATCAAAGCAGAGGCTGAGATTCATAGCCAAACTTTGGGCAGAGTACAGGGAATCTTATGAAAGAAGGGGTAGATATAAAGACCTGGCAAGGACAGGAGCTCCAAAAGAAGAGCAACAGAACCAAAAATTCTGGGCCCATGGGTCTTTTCTAAGACTGATACTCCAACCAAGGACCATGCATGGAGATAATCTAGAACTCCTGCACATATATAGGCCATGGCAGCTCAGCATCCAAGTGGTTGGCCTACTACTGGGAACAGGGACTGTCTCTAACATGAACTTAGTGGCTGGCTCTTTGATCACCTCACCCTGAGGGAGGAAATGCCTTACCAGGCCACGGGGCAGTGCAGACAGTCCTAATGAGTCCTGATAGGCTAGGATCAGATGGAAGGGAAGAAGGACCTCCTCTATCAGTGGACTTGCTGAGGGGCAAGGGAGGAGAAGAGGGAGGAAGGGCATAATTGGGAGTGGCTGAGGGAGGGGCTGCAGTGGGATACAAAGTAAATTAATTGTAATAATTTTTTTAAAAAATAATTAATTAATTTTTTAAAAAGACTATCAAGTAGTAGAGATCTTTTAGGCAGAAGAAATAGCATGCATATAGGACCTTGGTCCAGTAGAAAACTGATAAATGTTAAGACCATTGGCAGTAGATACTTGACTGAAACCAGAGACACTTTAGAAGACAGAACATCAGTTGAAGAAAGGCTCCTTCCCTTTGGCTGTGGGAATGTCTGTGGGACAATTTCTTAATCATATGTGAGAATTCTTGGACCAACAATGTAGGTGGTGCCGCTTGTGGGTAGGTACGCCTAGGTTACAAAAAATATTAGGCTGACCCTTTGCTTTTCTGAGTGAGGATTGATCATCTTACCCAGAATCCTCCTTCTAGCTCACCTTCTTTAGGTGTACAGATTTTTATAGGTTTATCCTATATTATATGTCCAGTATCCACTTATAAGTGAGTATATACCCTGTGTGTCTTTCTGCTTCTGGGAAACCTCACTCAGGTTGATTTTTTTTTGTTCCCACCATTTGCCTGCAAATTTCATGATTTCCTTGTTTTTAATTGCTGAGAAATATTCCAGTGTGTAAGTGTACCACAATTTCTGTATCCATTCCTCCGTTGAGGGACATTTGGGTTGTTTCCAGGTTCTGGCTATTATGAATAAAGCTGGTATGAACATGGTTGAACAAATGCCTTCTTGTGTACTTGAACTATGTTGGATATATGTCTAGTAGTGGTATAGCTGGACTTTGAGGAAGTGTTATTCCTAATTGTCAGATAAAGTGCCAACAGGAAACAGGACAAGAGCCTACCATGGAGGGCCTCTGAAAGACTCTACCCAGCAGTGTATAAAGGCAAATAATGAGACTCATAAACAAACTTTGCACAGCATGCAGGGAATCTTAGGAAAGAAGAGGGAGATAGTAAGACCTGGAGAGGAGAAGAGCTCCACAAGCATAGCAACAGAACCAAAATATCTGGGTACAGGGGTGTTTTCTGAGACTGATAATTCAACCAAGGACCATTCATGGATATAACCTAGAACCCCTGCTCAGATGTAGCCCATGGCAGCTCAGTATCCAAGTGGATTCCCTGGTAAGGGGAACAGGGACTGTCTCTGACCTGAACTCAGAGGCTAGCTCTTTGACTGCCTCCCCTGGATAGGGGAGCAACCTTGTCAAGCCACAGAGGAGGAAAATACAGCCAGTTCAGATGAGACCTGATAAGCTAGGGTCACATGAAAAGGGAGGAAGACATCCTCTATCTGTGGACTTAGAGAGGAGCATAGGAGGAGATGAGGGAGGGAGGGTGAGATTGAGAGGGTAGGAGAGAGGGAGTTACAGCTGGGATACAAAGTGAATAAACTGTAATTAATATTAAAAATAAAAATTTAAATTAAAAAACAGAAAGCAGGCTGAAAAAGCTAGGGGCAACAATCAAGTAAGGAGCTTTTTTCCATAGTTCCTGCCTTTGCTCCTGCTTTTGTTCCTGCCCAGATTTTCCTCAACAATGGACTGCAATTGGAACATGTCGGCCAAATGAATACTTTCCTCAACAGATTACATTTGAATAGTTATTTATTACAAGATAGAAGCACACTTTAACAGAAGGTGAGGAATGGCAAAGACATGATGGAGCAGGAGTCATTGCTGTCAGAGGCCTTGCTCGATGGGAGGTGATGTGGTCTCATCTTCAGATCACAGAGTTATCTGCATTTGTATAGACCCCAGAGAAGAATGCAATAGTATATATTTTTTAAAGCTTTTCTTCAGTTTCAGGTTGAGCAAAAATAATAAGGGTGAATTGTTAGGACAGCATTTCTACAACTTAGGCTAAAAAGGATATTATCAGGGGAAGAGGGCAAAAATTAATGTAAAAATACGGAGAAGGAATTTTGACATTTGGGTATAAAATTTTATAAGCACTAATTATGATAAAAGATGAACGTGTTTCTGATTTTACATTTAGAAGATAGGTTGTAGCTCTCATTGATTTTTTTTCTTTTTTAGGGCAGGCTTATTTGTACAGAAAGGGAAATCCCTGCAATTTTGGATTGAACATATACAATTTGAAACATATATTCAAGAGAATAATCAAAAACAATTTTGAAATTCAATAGAAATGTTAGGTGTTACACAGAGTTGCATAGAGTATTTGATGATCCGTGATTTCCCTAGGGGTACAAATATATGAAGTCAAGTGCATTTTGGAAACACAGAGAATTTTCTTTAGGAAAAGAATATGGGCTATTAAAGCCAAAGATACAATGGTGCTTTAAGAGGAACTATTGAATTAAGTTTATTTAATTTTTAAATTTATTTATTTTTATTAATTAGGAGCTTATTCACTTTGTATCCCAGCTGTAGTCCCGTCCCACATTCCCTTCCAATCCTACCATTTCTCCCCTTCTCATCTCATATCTCTCCCTAAGTCCACTGATAGGGGAGGTCCTCTTCCCCTTCCATCTGACTCTAGCCTATCAGGTCTCATCAGAACTGCCTGCACTGTTTTCCTCTGTGACCTGGCAGGTTCCCCCTCAGGGGGAGGTTATCAAAGAGCCAGCCACTGAGTTCATGTGAGAGAGAGTTCTTGTTCCCATTATTAGGGACTGAGCTGCCATGAATTACATCTGTCCAGGGATTCTAGGTTAGCTCCATGCATAGACCTTGTTTGTATCAGTCTCAGAAAAGATACATGGGTCCAGATGTTTTGATTCCATTGCTCTTCTTTTGGAGTTCTTGTCCCACCCAAGTCTTTTTTCTCTCTTCCTTCAATCATAAGATTCCCTGCACTTGGCTATGGTTCTCAGCATCTGCTTTGATACGCTGCTGGGTAGGGTCTTTCAGAGGCCCTCTGTGGTAGACTCCTGTCCTGTTGCCTGTTTTCTGCCTCTTCTGATGTCTGTCCTGTTTGCCTTCCTGAGTGAGGAATGATCATCTCACCCAGGGTCCTCCTTCTTGCTTAGCTTCTTTAGGTGTACAGATTTTAGCGTGTTTATCCTATAATATATGTCTAATATCCACTTATAAGTGAGTATATACCATTTGCTTCTGGGAAACCTCACTCAGGATGATCTTTTCTAATTCCCACCATTTGCCTGCATATTTCATGATTTCCTTTTTTTTTTTTTTTTTTTTTTTAAATTGCTGAGTTGTATTCCATTGTGTAAATATACCATAGTTTCTGTATCCATTCCTCTGGGACTTCTGGGTTGTTTCCAGATTCTGACTATTACAAATAAAGCTGCTAAAAAAAGATGGTTGAGCAAATGTCCTTGTTGTATACTTGAACATCTTTTGGAAATATGTCTAGGAGTGGCACAGCTGGATTGTGAGGTAGCACTATTCCTACTGTCTGAGAAAGTGCCAGATTGATTTTCAGAGTGGTTGTACAAGTTTACATTCCCACCAGCAGTGGAGGAGGGTTCCCCTTTCTCCACAACATCTCCAGCATGTGTTGTCACTAGAGTCTTGATCTTAAACATTCTGATGGATGTAAGGGGAAATCTCAGGGTTGTTCTGATTTGCATTTCCCTGATGACTAAGGATGTAGAGCATTTCTTTAAGAGTTTCCCTGCCATTTGATATTCCTCTTTTGAAAATTCTCTGTTTAGTTTTGTACTCCTTTTTAAAATTGGGTTTCTTGATTTGTTGGTGTTTAATGTTTTGAGTTTTTTTTAATTCTTTATTAATTACACTTTATTCACTTTGTATTCCTCTGTGGTTCACTCCCTCCTCCCATCCCAACCCCTCCCTTCCTCCACCCTCTGCATGCATGCCCCTCCCCAAGTCCACTGATAGGGGAGGTCTTCTTTTCCTTCCTTCTGATCCTAGCCAATTAGGTCTCATCAGGAGTGGCTGCAGTGTCTTCTCCTGTGGCCTGGTAATGCTGCTTCCCCCTCAGGGGGAAGTAATTAAAGAGCAGGCCAATCAGTTCATGTCAGAGACAGTCCCCATTCCTTTTACAATGGAACCCACTTGGATACTGAACTGCCATGGGCTACATCTGTGCAGAGGTCTTAGGTTATCTCCATGCATAGTCCTTGGTTGGAGTATCAGTCTCAGGAGAGACCCTTGTGCTCAGACCCTTTGGTTCTGTTGCTCTCCATGTGGAGTTCCTGTCCTCTCCAGATCTTACTGTTTCCCACTTCTTTTCTAATATTCCTTGCACTCTGCCCAAAGGTTGCCCATAAGTCTCAGCATCTACATTGATAATCTGCAGGGCAGAGCTTTTCAGAGGTTTTCTGTGTCAGGCTCCTGACTTGTTCCTTCTTTTCTCCTTCTTCTGATGTCCATCCTCTTTACCTTTCTGGATAGGAATTGAGCATTTTAGCAAGAGTCCTCCCTCTTGATTTGTTTCTTTAAGTGTACAGATTTTAGTAGGTTTATCCTATATTATATGTCTGTATGAGTGAGTATATACCAGGTGCATCTTTCTGCTTCTGGGAAAGCTCACTCAGGATGACCTTTTCCAGATCCCACCATTTACCTGCAAATTTCATGATTTCCTTGTTTTTTATTGCTGAGTAATATTCCATTGTGTAGATATACCACAATTTGTGCATCCATTCCTCCACTGAGGGGCATCTGGGCTGTTTCCAGCTTCTAGCTATTACAAATAAGGCTGCTACAAACATGGTTGAGCAAATGTCCTTATGGTGTACTTGAGCCTGTTTTGGGTATATGCTAGGAGTGGTATAGCTGGATCTTGAGGAAGCGCTATTCCTAGTTGTCTGAGAAAGTGCCAGATTGATTTCCAGAGTGGTTGTACAAGTTTACATTCCAACCAGCAGTGGAGGAGGGTTCCCCTTTCTCCACAACCTCTCCAGCACGTGTTGTCTCTTTGTGTTTTTGATCTTAGCCATTCTGATAGTTGTAAGGTGAAATCTTAGGGTCATTTTGATTTGCATTTCCCTGATGGCTAATGAGGTTGAGCATTTCTTTAAGTGTTTCTCTACCATTCGATATTCCTCTATTGAGAAATCTCTATTTAGCTCAGTACTCCATTTTTAATTGGAATTCTTGATTTTTTATTTATTTATTTTTTTTGCTGTTTAACTTCTTTAGTTCTTTATATATTCTGGATGTTAGCTCTCTGTCAGATGTAGGGTTGCTGAATATCCTTTCCCACTCTTTAGGGTGCCATTTTGTTCTGATGACAGTGTCCTTTGCTTTAGAGAAAATTTTCAGTTTCATGAGGTCCCAATTATTGATTGTTATTCTAGAGCCTGTGCTGTTGGTGTTCTGTTCAAAAGGTTATATCCTGTGGCAAAGAGTTCAAGGCTCTTTCCTAGTTTTTCTTCTAACAAGTTTAGTGGGTCTGGTTTTATGTTGATATCTTTGATCAGCTTGTACTTGTGTTTTGTGCAGGGTGATAAATATGGATCTATTTGCATTTCTTTACCTGTTAAACCAGCACTATTTGTTGAAGATGCTGTCTTTTTTCCATTGTATGTGTTTGTTTGTTTGTTTGTTTTTCAAAAATCAAGTATCCATAGTTTTATGGGTTTATATATGGGTCTTCTATTCAATTCCTTTGATCCACCATTCAGTTTCTATATCAGTATCATGCAGGTTTTATTACTATTGCTCTGTAGTTCAGCTTGAAATCAGGGATGGAGATACCGCCAGACGATCTGCTTTTGTACAGGATTGTTTAGCAATTCTGGGTTTTATGTTTTTCCATATGAAGTTGAGAATTAATTGTTCTTTCAAATTTTGTAAAGAATTGTGGGACTCTCAAAATTAATGCCTTCTAGGTGAATAGATACATGGAGTGAAAGAGAAAAGCAATTTGCAACAATGTAGAACAGAAACAGGATAATGCTTTTTGGTGATTTCACCTAGCACTAATGTATCACTAAGAGAAGAGTGATTACAACCACCTAATGTCACCAGTAACCCAAGAACAGGCCTGACATTTATCAATTAATCATTATTAGTTTTATGTCACTATGTAAAAAATGTAAATGTATCAACTTTATTTTTTAACCCCCCCTTGTCTCCTTGTTTCTCTGTCTCTGTCTCTTCTGTCACTGTCTTGTCTTGGTGTATGTGTGTGTTTGCATTTGTGTATGTGTGTGTACACACATGTCTGTAACCCTCCACATGCACAGAAGTCAGAGAAGTAGGTCAGGTGCTGGTACCACATCTACTTAGCTGAGGTAGCCTCTTGTTTTCCTCTACAACTGCCAGATTCACTGGCTCAGAATCTTTCTGGGTAGTCTACTCCCTCAGCCTCTCATCTGGCTGTAAGAACCCTGACATTGTAGATGCACATCATCTTAGACTGTTTTTCTATTGCTGTGACAAAACACGACAAATGCAGGAAAGAGGGGAAGGAAAAGGTGTGTTTGGCTTACACTTCACGACACAGTCCTTCAGTGAGGGAAGTCATGGCAGCCCCTCAAGGCAGGAACCTGAAAGTAGGAACTGATAAAGAGGCACTGGAAGAGTGACGCTGACTTGCCCTTTTCTCTCAGCTAACTTAGCTTGCTTTCCTATACTGTGCAGGCCTACCAGCCTACAGGTGCATTTCTCACATTTCCCTATCAAGCATTATTCACAAAATGTCCCACAGACTTGCCAATGGGGCCATATAATTCAGGATGTTTTTCAGTAACGGTTCTTCCTGCTTAACTCTAGTTTATGTCAAGTCAATATAATAAACAAATTAGGACACAGGAGTTACCACATCTCCTTGTTCTGATTTCTAGTTATTGGATCTCATGAGCTCATAGTTACACAATTAGCGTTTTATGCACTGAGCCATCCCTTAGCCTTTTAATGTAACTTAAGAGGAAAAGTTCATGTGCTCTGAGGTTTCAGATCATAGCCATTCAGCTCTATTATTTTCAGGCCTGTGGCAAAACTTTACATCATAGTGGGGACATACAACAGAGTTAATTGTTTCTTTTCTAGCAGCCAAAGACCAAAAATAAAGCAAATCATCTGAATCCAGATATTCTTTTAAGTCCCATTTCTCTGATGACCTAATTTGTCTTCCTAGGATTTAGTTTAAAAATTCTACCACATTCAAATAGAACCATGAACTGAGGACCAAGCATTTAACACATGGGCCTTTGGGAGATAGCTCAGATCTAAGCTATAGCAAACAAACTGCTAAGCAGCCAATATTTTCTTAGTAAGGACTCTTTCAGAAGCATGTTCCATTGGATTATATATTATATATCATATATTATATATTTACTATATATTATATTTATATATTCCATTGGAATATATATTCTATATTAGTGCATGTATTATATATTAGTATTATATATTAGTGAGTATGTAAAAGAGAGGTAAAAAACAAAAGAATGTAAGAATAGACACCTAATATGGAAAATGTAACTCTAAAGTGAAGGTAGAGAGAAAGATAAGAAGACAGAAAAGTGGTTATATGGATGAGGATTTGGGTAAGCATGGTTCCTTTATTGAAGGAGGAAGGATTTTGAATACATAAAACAATAGTAATCATGTAAAAAGATAGAATCCCTCAGATCCTGAGATGCAAAGTGTCAACAGAGAGACAATAATTGAGAGTGCAATCGCTCTTGAGAAAAGCATTACAAGGATTCCATTCATGGAGAAGAATCATCTATCAGCAGGCACATTTAATTCTTCTCCAGTGTGTTATATTTTAACTAATGTATTAGAATGCCTTGAAAAGTGGGCAGGCAGGGAAGATAGCCATAAATATTATAATAGTCCTGCATATTCCAGTGAGTTGAGGAGAGAAATGGCAGATAGTGCTACATAATCTTCTGCATTTGTATCATATATTTACAGAGGATGGCATCTTCTGTAGTGCCAGGATGAATTGTTAGATGCTAAGAGATGTCGTGGGCATTATGGATAATAACTATATTACCTATAACTAGGTTCAATCACAAACAAACAAATAAACAAAATCCAATACACTTGCAAACAAACACAAGCCACGAATAAAAGTCAGCTAACCAAATCTCTGCGATGCAAAAGTTCGGGTGCAGTATGTCTTTGTTTTCAGTGTTCTGTGGGCTAGAAAGATGAAGACTTAGCACAACATATCATCTCTTTCCAAAGTAACTTCCCTAAGTTGCACACGTTGTATTGCTACCCCTACCTTCTGAAGAATATGGTGAGAAATTTACTTATCCCAAGTGCTCACATGCAAAGGCAGAAATCACATTTCCTATTACTCAGTGAAAAATACAAGATCAGATCATACCTGAGGTCTTACAGTAACTTAGGAGAACATTTTTGATAATAAGTGGAGCTTGTAGTTAAAAAAAAATACTGGATGGAAACAAAGGTTTCAGTGAAAGCGGAGTGTATTTGCATTGGACTTTAGGAGGCAGAGCAATCATAAATTATAAGGTAACCAAGGTGTGGGTGACAATGTCCTTGGAAGTGAGGTAAGTACTACGATGAATTTGATAAATGGATGGTTCTGTTGTTCCTATGGAGAGCAGAGCTTGGAGTAGGGAGGGAACATGTCTCAGGTATTGAAGCTTTTGATGAATGAGAAGGAGTTATCAGAAGCATGAGAATGATAATAGCAGAGAATAGAGGAGGCTGATAAGAATGTCCAGAGTCTTTAATGGATGGGTTTTAAAAATGATATTGGTGGGTTAATCTGAAAACAGGAATGAGAAAGGATGAGATTTTAGACCAAGGCTAGTATGAAGAGCTGAAATTTGGAAACTCAACCTGCTGTATGTAACAGAATGTAACCAAGTTAATACATTCCAAAGAATGTCAGGTGCCATTTAATGTAACAAGAAATGACAAACAGAAAAGTCTGAGGGACACAGGCCTGCAACTGTACAGAGAGGAGTATCTTTGGGGGCAGAGGCCAGAATTAACTGGGATTTAAAAGATGTATATGGATATGGGCATGGGAAGGGGATTAATGTACTAATGGGGAGGAGACAGTGTATGCCTTTTGACCATCATTCTGATGTGGAAGGGCTCTGAGCACTCTAGATGACAGTGGAATTGTCACTTGTTAATCTCAGTGTCTGAGAAGAAGACCACTACCACAATTTTAAATTTTAAATTTGAAATTTTAGACAAATTTCAAGCAAGCCTTAATTAACTACTGGATAGGATCATGGATTCCGGCCGGGCCTATTCTAACTCCTGTTCCAGAAAGGTTCCCAGAAAATGGGCCATGAGCTACGTTGGCCGGATGCTTATAAAGGCAAACCTGCAAGTCTACCTACTTCTTGTCTTTGTCCAGTTGGGAAAGCATCCATCCTGACGTACTCCCTGCCTGTGTTACTCCAGCCTACTTCAATCAAGCACATGCAGTGCGGTTGGGTCAGCGGCTCTTGTTTAGGAAAGTGAAAACAGTTATACGCACAGCAGCCTCCAGCATCTCAGGAAGTATCTGGCCTCAGCCAAGGAGTTTACGGGTTAGAGGCATTTGTTTTCTGGGTCTCTTAGGCACAGCAATTAAAACTTAAACTGTAACTTTGGCTTTCATGTGCTATGGTGAGGTGATGACGGAACCAGATGGCAAAAGTCAGGGATTCCGTATTCTTCAAAGACAAGAGGAAGGTGAAGACACAGTGAGGGGTTACTGGTTGATTATCAGGAATGTGGAGTTATCACTTGCTGTCAGTGTGTTAACTGGTGCCAAAATACTCACTTGGAAATTTAATTGAATTTAAACGGTCTCATTAATAATCTAAGGTAATTAAAATTATTATATAAAACATAAAAATGAATAGGGCAGCATTTTATCTTACGTATTACATATGTTAAAATAAATTTATTTTGATTAAGAAAGGGAAATTTGTATCCTAGGAGGATATGGGGGTGATTCTAGCTGAGAGTTTTAGTAGCAGGGGTCATGGAGAGGTTACCCTCTAACCAGGCAGGATTCCTAGTGGAAGGAGGGAAACAACAACCTCCCCACAAAAATTTTGATCTGAATTTACTCTACCTACAAGCTGTGCAATGGTAAAGATAGAGCAGAAATTGAGGAAATGTCCAACCAATGCCTGGCCCAACCTGAGAAGAACCCCATGGGAGACAGCTAACCCCTGACACTATTAATGACACTCCGCTGTGCTTACAGAGGGGAGTCTAGCATAGCTGTCTTTTAAGAGGCTCTACCCAGCAACAGACGTTGAGACTCAGAGCTAAACATTAGACTGAGTGCAGGAGGCCTTTTAGAAGAGTGGGGGCATGAATAGAAGGACCCAGAGGGGACAGGAGCTCTACAAGAAGACCAACAGCACCAACTAACCTGGGCCCAGCGGGGCTTGTGGAGACTGAAGCACCAACCAAGGACTACCCATGGACTGGACCTAGGAACCTATGCATATGTACCCGATGGGCAGCCCGGTCTTCTTTTGAGTCTCCTAATAAGTGGAGCAGGGGCTGTCTCTGACATGGACACACTTGCCTGCTGTTTTCACTCCCACCACCCCTGGAAGAGGATATGATCAGACTTGATATGATGGGTTGGGTTGTTGCTGATGGGCTTTCCCTTTTCAAAGCCTACTTGGTCATGGTGGATGATACTTTTTTTGTGTGTTCTGGGATCCTTTTTCTAGGGGTTAGGAGAAAGACTGGAGAGAGGGTAGGACCAGGAGGAGAGGAGGGAGGGGATTATGATGGGATGTAAAGTGAATAAATAATTTTTAAAATGAAATTTAGGCAAAGATCACTTGTATTATAATTTTGCTTTTTTTTTTTTTTGGTAGCACATGGACACATGGGTATCTCTTGCTATCACACCTCAAGGTTTAAGGCTGATAAATGCATCATAAAGATTATTTATTTAATATGAAGTTAATGATAGCAGGGTATGGTGACACACATTTATTATAATTCCAGAAATCAAGAGGGAGAGGTAAGAGGACTGCAGTAACTCTGAGGCCAGCATAGTTTACCCGGAGAGAGTCTCAGTAAAGCAAACCCACAGTGCAAGTCAATGGTGGTAACACATCATCCAAGCATTGTTCCACCATGGTATTGTCATTGCCATGGCCTCACAGAGGCAGGAATAATTGAAGCTGCAGGTAGAGAGAGGAATCTTTGCCTACAGTCTTTTTTTGGAGGTAAAGCCTGCGTGTGAAGCAGAATGGTGCCCTATGTCAGTTACACAGCTCCTTAATGACAGGAGCTAAGGTGAGTTGGTGTTATCCTTCCTGAAAAGCAGGGAACTTCACTATTATGCATAGAATTTGCTGTCACCTTGAAACTGGTCTTTTGAGAACAGGAAAGGCACAGCTCTCTAGTTCACTTTTTTAAAAACTTTTATTAATTACACTTTATTCACTTTGTATCCTCCCATAAATGCCTCCCTCCTCTCCTCCTAATCCCATCTTCCCTCCCCCTTCTTCAGGCATGCCCCTCCCCAAGTCCACTGATAGGGGAGGTCCTCCTCTCCTTCCTTCTGATCCTAGTCTATCAGATCTCATCAGGAGTGGCTGCATTGTCATCTTCTGTGGCCTGGTAAGGCTGCTCCCCCTCAGGGAGAGGTGATCAAAGAACAGGCCAATCAGATTATGTCAGAGGCAGTCCCTATTCCCATTACTATGGAACCCACTTGGACGCTGAACTGCCATGGGCTACATCTGTGCAGGGGTTCTAGGTTATCTCCTTGCATGGTACTTGGTTGGAGTATGAGTCTCTGGGAAGACACCTGTGTTCAAATTTCTGGTTCTGTTGCTCTCCTTGTGGAGTTCCTGTCCTCTTCAGATCTTACTATTTCCCACTTCTTTCATAAGATTCCATGCCCTCTGACCAACAGTTGGCTATAAGTCTCAGCATCTGCTTTGATAGTCTGCAGGGCAGAGCCTTTCAGAGGCCCTCTATGGCAGGTTCCTAACGTGGTTCCTGTTTTCTTCTTCTTCTGATGTCCATCCTCTTTGCCTTTTGGGATGGGGATTGAGCATTTTAGTCAGAGTCCTCCTAGGCATATATCCAAAATATGCTCAAATATACAATAAGGATATTTGTTCAACCATGTTTGTAGCAGCTTTATTTGTAATAGCCAGAAGTTGGAAACAACCCAGATGCCCCTCCACTGAAGATTGGATACAGAAATTGTGGTACATCTACACAATGGAATATTACTCAGCAATGAAAAGTAAGGAAATCATGAAATTTGCAAGTAAATGGTGGGAACTAGAAAGGATCATCCTTAGTGAGCTGTCCCAGAAGTAGAAAGACACACACGGTATATACTCACTCATATAGACATATAATATAGGATAAACCTACTAAAATCTGTACATCTAAAGAAACTAATCAAGAGGGAGGACTCTGTCTAGTTCACTTTTAGATGCCCATGCTTCCATTTAACCATGCTGTGTATTACAGATCACCTCCAGGGCAGTAGCAGAGGCCTGTAACTGTTTGGTTTCTTCCTGCATTTCATCTACGTTAAGAACCCTGTTGCACACAGTGGATCTTTAGTGTTCATGGAGGAATGAGCATATGGCAAATAATTCATTCCTTTTCCTCAGCTACAGTGGGATTAGAATCTTTAGAGAGAGTACTATTTGTCATGACGAGAGTGGTGTATAAAAGCACATGCGTAGAGGAGAGGTGTATTGCATAACCACCACACATAAAACGTTCCCTGAGGGGTAACCATGCCAAGGGGAGTAGGCTGTTTAGGGCTGAGCAGGAGGCTGAAGCCAGCTCAAGGAGGACTCCTCTCATTTATAGAGTTGGAACACTCGGGTTAGAGTGACATGTATTTGGGTGTTTTTATTATCTCTA
The DNA here is from genome assembly GCF_907164565.1 of Psammomys obesus. Classification (NCBI taxonomy): domain Eukaryota; kingdom Metazoa; phylum Chordata; class Mammalia; order Rodentia; family Muridae; genus Psammomys; species Psammomys obesus. The sequence continues at coordinate 7,149,865 of NW_026596143.1, read as the reverse complement.
TAAACCAAAGTTCTGAAGTGTATCAAGGCTCACAGCCAGCCTCTCAGTATGAATAATGGACTTAAATGAGGCTCTTTGTGTGTTTATCTGATGAGTCATTCGAATGCAGTCCTCATTTAGAGATGTAGGAGAGAAAAAAAAAAACAAAGAAAACACAGGATGTGTTTGGATAGCCTTTTTGATTTACAGTGTTTTCTTTATGATTTATTATCCTGATATACCCAATTTGTAAAGCAAGTAGATTGATACTCAATGATAGATTATTTTCCTTTTTTGTGTGTGAAGAAAGCCATCATGGTTAGCCTGAAAGAAGTATGATCAGCTAGGGGACATTTCTTTTCTATGACCAACCCAAAAGGGAAATTGATTTTAAAAAATAGTGGTTTTATTTTTTTATTTCCAGTCTTTCCTGGGAGCTTTTTAGTCATTTTAGAAGTAACAATTATATGCTAGTTTAATCTAATGTCAAATATTTTACTAAAATCAGTAGAAAAATAACACAATATAGTAAGGGGAACAGGGACTGTCTCTGACATGAACTCAGTGGCTGGCTCTTTGACGTTCCCCCCTCTCCCGAGGGTGGAGCAGCCTTGCTAGGGCACAGAGGAGGACATTGCAGCCAGTCCTGAGGGGACCTGATAAGCCAGGGTCAGATGAAAGGGGAGGAGGACCTCCCCTATCAGTAGACTTAGAGAGGCGTATGGGAGGAGATGAGAGAGAAAGGGTGGGATTGGGGGGGAATGAGGGAGGAGGCTACAGCAGGGATACAAAGCGAATAAAATGTAGTTAATATAAAATAAATAAAAATTTAATTAAAAAAATAACATAGTAGAGGCAGGTGCTATGTGCTTATGAAAATACAGCATGTGTTAAGGAAGTGACTGAAGAGCAGGGAAAGGCTCCATAAAAAATGTACACTAAGGTCCAGACACAATGAACCTCAAAGATGAGAGGACCCAGCAGGGAATCACAAATTTACCCAGTCTCCTAGTTTACTTCCTATTGCTATGATAACTACCACAACCAAAAGCAACCTGAGGAGGTATGGATTTATCTGGCTTACACTTCAGGACAGGACTCAATCAGGAACCTGAAACAGAGAGCACTAAGAAATGTCGCTTACTGGTTTGCTTTCTTACACCACACAAGCACACATGCCCAGGATGGCAACACACACAGTGGTCTGGGAACTCCCACACCAATCATCTGCCAAGAAAATATCGCATAGGGTTGTCTATAAGCAATTTTTCAATTAAGCTCCTCTTTTCCCAGATGTCTGCAGCTTATGTCATGATGATTTAAAATCATCATCATCATCATCATCATCATCATCATCATCATCATCATCATCATCATCA